>NW_027590089.1:0-300000 GCF_964213995.1 Mustelus asterias | reverse complement strand
GTAAAATGCATACTGGAAGGTTCTTTGGAACAGTATGTAGATAGCCCGACTAGAGAGGGGGCTATACTGGACCTAGTTCTGGGAAATGAGCCCGGTCAGGTCGTCAAAGTTTCGGTAGGGGAACATGTGGCAAATAGTGACCACAACTCTGTTAACTTTAGGAGAGTAATGGACAAGGATGAGTGCTGTCCTACGGGCAGGGTGCGAAATTGGGGGAAGGCTGACTATAGCCGGATTAGGCAGGAATTGGTGGATGTTGATTGGGAGAGGATGTTCGAGGGTAAGTCCGTGTCTTGCATGTGGGAGTCTTTTAAGGAACTATTGATAAGGCTGCAGGATAGGCATGTGCCTGTCAAAAGGAAAGATAGGAAAGGTAAGATTCGAGAGCCGTGAATAACCAGGGAAATTGAGGATCTGATTAAAATGAAAGGGGACGCGTACGTTAAGACCAGGCAACTAAAAACAGATGGAGCTCTGGAGGAATACAGAGAGAGTAGGAAAGATCTCAAACGGGGAGTTAGAAGGGCAAAAGAGGTCACGAGATGTTCTTGGCAGGCAGGATTAAGGAGAATCCTAAGGCATTCTATTCATATGTTAGGAACAAAAGAGTTGTCAGGGAGAAAATCGGACCTCTCGGGGACAAAGGACGGGAATTATGCTTAGAACCCAAGGGAATAGGGAAGATCCTAAATGAATACTTTGCATCGGTATTCACGAAGGAGAGAGGCGTGTTAACCGGGAGTGTCTCGGAGGGAGGTGTTGACCCGTTGGAGAAAATCTCCATTACAAGAGAGGAAGTGTTAGGTTTTTTAGGGAACATTAAAACTGACAAAGCCCCAGGGCCTGATGACATCTATCCTCGACTGCTCAGGGAGACGAGAGGTGAAATTGCTGGGCCTCTGACGGAAATCTTTGTCGCTTCTTTGGACACGGGTGAGGTCCCTGAGGATTGGAGGATAGCGAATGTGGTCCCGTTGTTTAAGAAGGGTAGCAGGGATAACCCAGGAAATTATAGGCCGGTGAGCTTGACGTCCGTGGTGGGGAAGTTGTTGGAGAGGATTCTTAGAGACAGGATGTATGTGCATTTAGAACGGAACAATCTCATTAGTGACAGACAGCATGGTTTTGTAAGAGGGAGGTCGTGCCTTACAAATTTGGTGGAGTTTTTTGAGGAGGTGACAAAAACGGTTGATGAAGGAAGGGCCGTGGATGTCGTCTATATGGATTTCAGTAAGGCATTTGACAAAGTCCCACATGGCAGCTTGGTTAAGAAGGTTAAGGCTCATGGGATACAAGGAGAAGTGGCTAGATGGGTGGAGAACTGGCTTGGCCATAGGAGACAGAGGGTAGTGGTCGACGGGTCTTTTTCCGGCTGGAGGTCTGTGACCAGTGGTGTTCTGCAGGGCTCTGTACTGGGACCTCTGCTATTTGTGATATATATAAATGATTTGGAAGAAGGTGTAACTGGTGTAATCAGCAAGTTTGCGGATGACACGAAGATGGCTGGAATTGCGGATAGCGAAGAGCATTGTCGGGCAATACAGCAGGATATAGATAGGCTGGAAAATTGGGCAGAGAGGTGGCAGATGGAGTTTAATCCGGGTAAATGCGAAGTGATGCATTTTGGAAGAAATAATGTAGGGAGGAGTTATACAATAAATGGCAGAGTCATCAGGAGTATAGCAACACAGAGGGACCAAGGTGTGCAAGTCCACAAATCCTTGAAGGTGGCAACACAGGTGGAGAAGGTGGTGAAGAAGGCATATAGTATGCTTGCCTTTATAGGACGGGGTATAGAGTATAAAAGCTGGAGTCTGATGATGCAGCTGTATAGAACGCTGGTTAGGCCACATTTGGAGTACTGCGTCCAGTTCTGCTCGCCGCACTACCAGAAGGACGTGGAGCCATTGGAGAGAGTGCAGAGAATGTTTACCAGGATGTTGCCTGGTATGGAGGGTCTTAGCTGTGAGGAGAGATTGGGTAGACTGGGGTTGTTCTCCTTGGAAAGACGGAGAATGAGGGGAGATCTAATAGACGTGAACAAGATTATGAAGGGTATAGCTAGGGTGAACAGTAGGAAGCTTTTTCCCAGGTCGGAGGTGACGATCACGAGGGGTCACGGGCTCAAGCTGAGAGGGGCGAAGTATAACTCAGACATCAGAGGGACGTTTTTTACACAGAGGGTGGTGGGGGCCTGGAATGCGCTGCCGAGTAGGGTGGTGGAGGCAGGCACGCTGACATCGTTTAAGACTTACCTGGATAGTCACTTGAGCAGCCTGGGAATGGAGGGATACAAACGATTGGTCTAGTTGGACCAAGGAGCGGCACAGGCTTGGAGGGCCGAAGGGCCTGTTTCCTGTGCTGTACTGTTCTTTGTTCTTCGTTCTTTGGTTACCATGTACCGTCCTCATTTGGTTGATGGATCAGTATTCCATCATGTTCAATGGCAGTTGGAGTTCGCACTGAGGGTAGCAAGGGCGCAGAATGTACTCTGGGTGGGGGAATTTCAATGTCCATCACCAAGTGTGGCAGCAGCACTCGTGATTGAGGTGGTCGGGTCCGAAAGTATATAACTGCTAGACTGGGTCTGCAGCAGATGGTGAAGGAACCAACAAGAGGAAATAACATGGAACACATAACATAGAACATAGAAAAGCTACAGCACAAACAGGCCCTTCAGCCCACAAGTTGCGCCGAACGAGTTCCTACCTACTAGGCTTACCTATAACCCTCTATCTCACTAACTTCCATGAACTCATCCAATGCTCTCTAAAAAGACCATATCGAATCCGCCTCCGCCACCAGTACCGGCAGCCGATTCCACGCAACCACCACCCTCATACTTGACGTCATGCTTCCCAATTTGCCGGCTGCAGATGCATCTGTTCATGATGGAATCGGTAAGAGTGACAACCACACAGTCCTTGTGGAGACGAAGTCCCACCTTCACATTGAGAAGAGCTCCACTGCATTGTGTGGCGCTATACGTGCTGAATGGGATAGATCTTGAACCGATATAGCAAATCAAGACTGGGCATCAATGAGGCGCTGTGGCCATCAACAGCAGTGGAATTGTACTCTCGCACAATCTGCATCCTCATGGCCCGGCATATCCCCCACGTACCATTTCCCTCAAGCCAGGGGATCGACCCTCGTTCAATGGAGTGTGTGAAACGGCATTCCAGGAGCAGCACCAGGACTACCTAAAAATGAGTTGTCAACCTCGTGAAGCTACCAAACAGGACGACTTGCGTGCCAAATGGTTAAAAAGCAAGTGATAGACAGAGCTCGGCGATCCCACAACCAACGGATCAGATCTAAGGTCTGCAGTCATTCCACATTCATTTGATAATGATAGTGGACAATTAAGCAACTCACTGGAGGAGGAGACTCCACAGATACCCTCATCCTAATTTGTGGAGGAACCCAGCACATCAGTGCAAAAGATAAGGCTGAAGTATTCGCAGCAACCTTCAGACAGACGTGTCAGTATTCCATCATGGCCAATAGCACTTGGAGTTCGCACTGAGGGTAGCAAGGGCGCAGAATGTACTCTGGATGGAGGATTTCAATGTCCATCACCAAGAGTGGCAGCAGCACTCGTGAGCGAGGTGGTCGCGTCCGAAAGAATATAATTGCTAGACTGGGTCTGTAGCAGATGGTGAAGGAACCAACAAGAGGAAATAACATAGAACATATAACATAAAACATAGAAAAGCTACAGCACAAACAGGCCCTGTAGATGACCCATCTCTGACTCCGCCAGTGTTCCCCAGCATCTCCGATGGCAGTTTCCAACCAATTCGATCCACAGCACGTGATATCAAGAAACAGGTGAAGACACTGGATACTGTAAAGGCATTGGGCCCTGACAACATTCTGGCAATAGTACTGAAGACTTGTGCGCCAGAGCATGCCGCTCCCCTGGCCAAGCTCTTCCAATACAGTTACAACACTGGCATTTACACAACAATGTGGAAAATTGCCCAGGTATGTCCTGTACATAAAAAACAGGACAAATCCAACTCGGCCAGTTACCGCCCAATGAGTCTGCACTTGATCATCAGTAAAAGTAATGGAAGAGGTCATCGACAGTGCTATCAAGCAGCACCTGCTGAGCAGTAACCTGCTCAGTTACGCCCGGTTTGGGTTTCGCCAGTTTCACTCAACTCCTGACCTCATTAGAGCCTTCGGTAAAACATGGACAAAAGAGATGAATTCCAGTGGTGAGGAGACAGTGACAGCCCTTGACATCAAGTTCGACAGAGTGTGGCATGAAGGAGCCCTAGCGAAACTGGAACGAATGAGGATCAGAGGGCAAACTCCCAGTTTTGAGTCACATCTGATACATATGAAGATGGTTGTGGTTGCGGATAGTCAGTCATCTCAGTTCCAAGATATCTCTGCAGGAGTCCCTCATGTTAGTGCCCGAGGTCCAACAATCTTCAGCTAATTCATCAATGACATTCCCTCCATCACAAAGTCAAAAATGCGTCTGTTCCCCGATAATTGTACAATGTTTAGCACCCTCCGTGACTCCTCAGATACTGAAAGAGTGCATGTTCAAATGGAATATGATCTGGACAATATCCAGGCTTGGCTGACAAGTGGCAAATAACATTTGCATCACTCAAATGCCAGGCAATGATCCCCACCAATTAGAGACACTCTACCGACCGCCCTTCGAAATTCAATGGTGGAACCATGACTAAATCCCCCACTGTCAACATCGTTGGGGTTACCATTGACCAGCAACTTTTCTGGTTGGCAAATGGTAACTAGTGGCGTGCCGCAGGGATCGGTACTGGGGCCTCAACTATTTACCATTGATAGAGACGATCTGGAGGAAGGGGCTGAGTGTAGGGTAACAAAGTTTGCAGACGACACAAAGATAAGAGGAAAAGTGAATCGTGTGGAGGGCGTAGAAGGTCTGCAGAGAGATTTGGACCGGCTGAGTGAGTGGGCGACGATCTGGCAGATGGAGTATAACGTTAACAAATGCGAGGTTATTCACTTTGGAAGAAATAATAGACTATTGGATTATTATCTAAATGGAAAGAAATTACAACATGCTGCTGTGCAGAGGGACCTGGGGGTCCTTGTGCATGCGACGCAAAAACCCAGTCTGCAGGTGCAACAGGCAATCAAGAAGGCAAATGGGATGTTGGCCTATATCGCAAGGGGGATAGAATATAAATGCAGAGATGTCTTGCTGCATCTGTACAGGGCATTGGTGAGGCCGCAGCCGGAATACTGTGTGCAGTATTGGTCCCCTTATTTGCGGAAGGATATATTGGCCTTGGAGGGAGTGCAGAGAAGGTTCACCAGGTTGATACCAGAGATGAGGGGTGTTGACTATGAGGAGAGACTGAGCAGATTGGGTTTGTATTCGTTGGAATTTAGAAGGCTGAGGGGGGATCTTATAGAGACCTATAAGATAATGAAGGGGCTGGATATGGTAGAGATGGAAAGATTATTTCCACTTGGAAAGGAAACTAGAACTAGAGGGCACAGCCTCAAAATAAAGGGGGGTCAGTTTAGGACAGAATTGAGGAGGAACTTCTTCTCTCAGAGGGTGGTGAATCTCTGGAATTCTCTGCCCACTGAAGTGGTGGAGGCTACCTCGTTGAATATGTTTAAATCACGGATAGATGGATTCCTGATTGGTAAGGGAATTAGGGGTTATAGGGCTCAGGCGGGTAAGTGGAACTGATCCACTTCAGATCAGCCATGATCTTATTGAATGGCGGGGCAGGCTCGAGGGGCTAGATGGCCTACTCCTGCTCCTATTTCTTATGTTCTTATGTTCTTAACTGAACTGGACTCGCCACATAAATACAGTGGCTGGAAGAGCAGGTCAGAGGCTAGGGATACTGCGGCGAGTAATTCACCTCCTGACTCCCCAACGTCTATCCACCATCTACAAGGCACAAGTCAGGTGTGTGATGGAAGACTGCACTTGCCTGGATAGGTGCAGCACAAAGCACACACGAGAAGCTTGCTGCCATCCAGGGCAAAGCAGCCTGCTTGTTTGACACCACATCTGCAAACATTGAATCCCTCCACTACCGACGCTCAGTAGCATCTACAAGATGCACTGCAGCAATTCGTCAATGATTCTGAGACATCACGTTGCAAACCCACGACCACTTCCATAAGACCATAAGACCATAAGACATAGGAGCGGAAGTAAGGCCATTCGGCCCATCGAGTCCACTCCACCATTCAATCATGGTTGATTTCAACTCCATTTACCCGCTCTCTCCCCATAGCCCTTAATTCCATCTAGAAGGACGAGGGCAGCAGATACATGGGAATGCCACGGACTCCACGTTCGCCTCCAAGCCACTCACCATCCTGACTTGGAAATATATCGCCGATCCTTTGCAGTCGCTGGGTCAAAATCCTGAAATTCTCTCCTTCACAGCATTGTGCGACAACCCGCAGAATATGGACTGCAGCGATTGAAAACGGCAGCTCACAATTACCTTCTGAAGGGCAACTTGGGATGGGAATTAATGCTGGCCAGCCAGTGATGCTCATGTCACGCGAATGAATGAAAAAAAACACAAAATCTCCTAGAGACACATAGACACAAACACTTGCACACAAACTCTCCGAGAGGCAGAAGACAACAAACCTACACACACAAACTCTCCTAAAGTCACAGGAACACACACTCACATCTACATTTTCTTCCTGGAGAAACAGGAACACAAACACACACACACACAAATTCTCCGGAATCAAAGGAACACATACAAAATCTCACAGATGCACAACATTACAAAGTCACACAAAAACAACCCGACAAATGCACAACATGAAACACTCTCCCAGACAAATACACTGCCAGCGATTCTCCGAGCCTCTCCACTACATTAGCAGCACAGCTGGCTGAGAGACTTAATTGGAGGCTGTCTGGCGGGCTTCCCGCTGGGCGCTGTAACCTCCATGACTCTCCGGCAGCCGGATGTCCAGCGCCATCAGCTCCACGCCAGAAATCGGCGTGGAGCTGCATGAATTATTTCAATAGTGATGACCATATGCTTTAATACAAAAGCATGAGGTCACAGACCAACTGACTCAAGAACAGCTTCTCTGCTGCCGTCAGACTTTTGAATGGACCTACCTTGCATTAAGTTGACCTTCCTCTCCAACCCAGCTATGACTGTGATACTACATTCTTCACTTTCTCGTTTCCTTCTCTATGAACGGTATGCTCTGTCTCTATTGCGCGGAAGAAACATTACTTTTCACTGTATGCGAATACATTCTTCAATCATAAATCAAATCAAAATCAAAAAATGTAATTAAAGGGCCGGGACTGAAGTATCTGGGCCTGGGAAACTCTCCGCCAACCCGCCTCCCGTCCACCCAGATAGGAGTATTTCACTTCACCAGGGTTCACAATTGCTCCCCATTTGCGGGGGACCCATTTGCACTGCGATCCAATTTGCCAGCAATCCTCCACTGGCAATGTGGGCCACGGCGCATGCGTCCATTTCGGCGCTGACAGATCAGCGCGTGCGCTACGTTGCAGAGTTCTCGGACGGGAATAATCCCCACCCACTGATTTGTGCTGCCAGACACGCTGGTGACCTTTGCAGAGTACAGAGAGTGAGAGCTCCTTTTTGAAACTCCTGCTGAAAGAAACAATGCAATTTAATCCCATTTTAATTTTAATCCAAATTCTACACTTGTAATTTTCTGGGAGAATCGCCCCCAATCATTTATACACACATAGATTCATGCAGGCATTCATACACAGAGAAACATAAACAAAAACGCAATCATGTAAAGACACACAGGCATAAACAATATTTTCTGAAGCAAATCCACAAATGTACACATTTGCACACAGAATCACGCAAACACACTCACACAAATACACAGACTCACAAACACGCAAACAGACACATGCAGAACGAAACCCACCCACCCACCCACTCACACAGACAAACAAATTTTCACCCACCGACACTCACACACATACAATGAAAGCAAACCGTCACACAAAGCCATACAAAAAGCCACAACCACACACAACCACACACACCCGCACATAGAACCAGGCCCACATACATATACACACAGCCACAAACACACACACACACACACATACACTGCTATAACATCCATGTCAGAAGCTCCAAACTGTTTTATGAGGTCCGCCTGGATCATAAATATTACAATTTGAATTTGGCTAGGGCAAGCATGAGATGTTAGATGTTTCACGTCATGTATGACTCAACTGACCCACTCGGAGCTTTGACCAAACAATTTTTATTTAAAGTACTATTACCGTGTCACAGTAACTTCTACGAATTACAAATAAGAGATTAACGCCCATGATACGTAGAAACATTAACAACCAGATGAAATGTTGAAAAACAAACAAACAAACCTCCATATCAACATACCCCAGTCAAAAGTTTAACACCTAAAAATAGACTGTCCACGTAATGCTGGAACTTAGTCCTTTGTTTGGAGAATTGAAACTCTGACTTCCCATCCTTGTAACCTCCAACAGTCCTCGAGGTAGCGATAATGCCATTGCTGGACTCCTTTTTCTTCTCTGCAAAGCACTTCAAGAGACAGAGACACTCTAGTTGCTCGCTCGCAGTCAACCAACAGTCGATGTTTCAGTCCAGGAATGCAAAACGACCAGCTTTCAGCATGCCAGCATAGAAACAGAACTGTTCGGTCTAATGTCCACGTGCCTTCTAAACCAAAAGTGCATCCAGCAGCCCGAAACTCAAAGTTAAATAATTCCTGTTAACTGAACTGCCAATCATTCTTCCTGCGACAATTCAGGATCATAAGAATCCCAGGAAGAGCATGAGCCCCATGGTAAAAATAAACAAAACCCCATTTTAAACCATAAAGGACTTTGAAGCAGAGAGATCTGAGTCTGCTTATAAATTCAAAAAACATGATTGAAAATGCAGTTCTCAAAGGCAACCTAGCGTGACACCTCTCGCTTCAGAAATAAATGGACTATCAACATTCAAAGATGGTTTCATTTTTCAAAACCTTTCCGTTCCGCATTGCTACTATTCAGCAATCAACATATATTTCTTATAAAAAATCAAAACCTGCAGAGATCGCAGTACTATACTCATTTCTGTCCTTGTTTTCCAATGTCGACACTTTTGTAAATCACATATTTGACGAACTGATTGATCTACAAGAATCTTTAGTTCTTTTTCCTACATTGATTCTAATCCAAATGCACTTTAGTTGTTACGATGATAAATTAGCTTTGGTAATGTTCTCCAAGAACTGGGTAGGATCAGGAGGAGAACCCGATCTGGGCCATTCAGAAAGGTCTTTTTATCTCTGTCCCCTTTCTTATTCATTGGCTGGAGCTCCTCCTCTGAACAGCAATTAGAACATTTTGCTTGACCTTGATCTTACAATATCAGGTTCTGCATATTCTTTGGCAAAGACACACAACAAATTGTCTTCCTTGCTGTCAGATCCCATTTTGACTGTGCTTTCAAAGACCCTAAGCCAGCAGTCCATTTGGATGATGGCAAATCTTGGGAAACATTCTTACTTCACGTTGTTGTACCTTGTTCGGTTCAATTAGCTCGATGCTTCCACTCCTCAACCTCCTTTTTGAGATTACACATGACTGTTGATTCATCTACATTTCTCTTTGCATAGATTGTGAGCTGGGTTTTTTTGTAGTCCTGCTATTTACATTCAGACAATTTGAACAACGCAGCACCATGTTCCAAATCAGTCAGATTGGCTTTATCTGTCTCCACACCTGCTGAATATCTTTGTTCACCTCATTGTGCATTACATTGTTCTCCACCTCCATCTCCACTCATTTAATGATTGATCAAGACTTTCGGCTGCTGAATCCTGGATCAAGTAAACATCAGCTTCTCCTTCTTAGCCTGTGCCAAATTTGTAAGGTAATGTTTGCCAGGGTATTGTTGAATTGGAAGAGCATTTTATAACACCTGTACCATGTATAACCATACCAGTATTTCCCAAATTGTTCCCACAACCTTCTGCAAGTGCTATTAATAAATCTTTCACGTCATGTTTATTTCCTTTGGAAGATGACTCCGAATTTATCCCAATTTCTAATAAATGCTCACTATCCAAGTTAATTTGAGGAATGCGAAATTCAGAATTATCTGAATTCGGTTCTTCACTCTGTGTTATAACCACCAACATATCCGCCTTCTGCTCTCCCTCGCTATCAAAATCCCTTTATAAGCATATTCACATGATGCATTCTGAGTTTTCCTTCCAGCTGGAGTACTTATCAAATAATTCACCTCCCTCAATTTCCTTTCAATTTGATAAGGCAATGTGTTTCGAGGTTCAGCGACTGCTGGCAGCAGAGCTTAGACTTTATCCCCACATGCAAAACTACGATTTTTGATTTCTTACCCACTTCCTCTTTCATCACACGCTGTGCCACTTTTAAATGCTGTCTCGCCAATTCACCTGCCCGATTCACCTGCCCGATTCACCTGTCCAAAGATGTGCGGGTTTGGTTGATTGGCCAAGTAAAAAATTGTCCCTGAGATGTGTAATTAGAGGGATTAGCGGGTAAATATGTGGGGGTAGGGCCTGGGTGGGATTGTGGTCGGTGCAGACTCGATGGGCCGAATGGCCTCCTTCTGCACTGTAGGGTTTCTATGATTCTATGATTTCTATGATTCAACCTTTCCCAAAAATATGGCATATTATCCAATAATGTCGCCTCAGAGTGCTGACTCGCCAATTCTTCCTGAATCAATTTCAGTGGTTGCCTTATCTCATGACCAAATATCAATTCAAATGGACTGAATTTGGTTGACTCACTAATTGCATCCGTAATTGCAAAGAATACAAATAGAATTCCTTTATCACAATTCTCTGGATAATCTTGGCAATAAGCCCTCAATATTGTCTTTAAAGTTTGATGCCACCACTTAAATACTCACTGCGATTCTGGATGGTATGACGTTGCTGTCAATTGTTTTAGTCCCACCCTATGCATCACCTCCATGAATAACTACAATCCTTTTCGCTGGAATACGGTGTAATGGAATGGCCTCTGGAAACCTAGTGGACACATGCATGACAGTTAATAGATCTTGTTTCCCATGTTATGTTTTATGGAGGAGTCATACGCAATCAAATAAAACCCTTCTAAATATCTCCTCAAATGCTGGAATGGGTATTAAGGGTGCAGGTTTTATCACCACTTGCGCTTTCCCTATCACGTGACATATGTGACATGACGGGCAAAATTTAACCATATCTGTAAGCAGTCCAGGCCTTTAAAAATGTTTTGCTATTTAAGCTGGAGTTTTCATTACTCCCAAAAGACCACCTGTGCTTCACATACCACCCACAACATCTTTTTATAACGCACCGGTAATACCACTTGATGCACTTCTGCCTGCTTTTCATCCGCTTAATATGTAAAAGTCTCCATTTCCTCTTTAAGACGTCATTTTTAAGGTCATAACACGGCGCTATAGTGGTTAGCACTGCTGCCTCACAGTTCTATGGATCGAGGTTCGAGTCCCGGCTTGGGTCACTGTCTGTGCAGAGTTTGCATGTTCTCCCTGTGTCTGCGTGGGTTTCCTCCGGGCGATTTGGTTTCCTCCCACAGTCTGAAAACCGTGCTGGTCAGGTGCATTGACCTGAAAAGGCGCCGGAATGTGGCCACGGTGGGAATTTCACAGCAATTTCATTGCAGTGTTAATGTAAACCGACGTGTGACGGATAATTGAACTTTCAAAAAAGCTTTAAATTTAAAACGTTCTGGTATACACTAGGATTCCTCTTCCATGTGTACTTCCCAATAATATTATTATAATTCTATATCTTTGTGTTGCAACATAGAAACATAGAAAATAGCTGCAGAAGTCGGCCATTCTGCCCTTCGAGCCTGCACCACCATTCAATTCGATCATTCACTTTCAGTTTCCTCCTCACGCTCCTCTCCATGATCCTTGATCCCTTTTGCCACAAGGGCCACGTCCAGCTCCCTCTTGAACATGTCTGACGAACTGACCCCAACTGATTTCTGTGTTAGAGAATCCCACAGGTTCACAACGCTGAGACAAAAAAGTTCTTCACAACAATCGTTGTTCTTCGACTGTGACGCAATTTCTGGACTTCCCTAACATTGGTAACAATCTTCCCGCATCGAGGCCTGTCCAGCCCCATCAGGATTTTTTATGTTTCTAGGATCTCCTCTGATTTTTCTAAATGCCAGTGAGAACAAGCCGAGACGATCCAGCATCTCTTCATATGCCAGGCGTGCCATTCCGGGACTCAGTCTGGTGAACCTTCCCTGCATTCGCTCACCAGCAAGAATGTCCTTCCTCAGATTAGGAGGCCGAAAGCGCACACAAAACTTAAGGTGTGGCGTCACCAGGGTCCTGTATATCTAGAAAGACATCCCTACTCCTATACTTAAAGCATATTTCTGAGAACAAAGAGCAAATACAATTACAGCACAGGAACAGGCGCTTCGGCCCTCCAAGCCTACACCGACCATGCTGCCCGAATAAGCTAAAACCCCCTACGTTTCCGGGGACCATATTCCTCTATTCCCAACTTATTCATGTATTTGTCCAGTCGCACTTTAAAACTCACTGTCGAATCTGCTTCCACTATCTCCCCCGGCTGCGAGTTCCAGACACCCACCACTCTCTGTGTAAAACCCTTGCCTCGTACATCTCCTTTAAACCTTGCCCCTCCACCTTAAACCTATGCCCCGTAGTAACTGGCTCTTCCACCCTGGGAAAAAGCTTCTGACTATCCATTCTGTCCATGCCCCTCAAAATCTTGTAGACTTCTTTCAGGTCGCCCCTCAACCTTCGTCTTTCCAGTGAGAACAAACCAACTTTCCCCAACCTCTCCTCATAGCTAATGCCGTCCATGCCAGGCAACATCCTGGTAAATCTGTCTGTACACTCTCCATACCTCAACATCCTTCTGGAAGTGTGGCGACCAGAATTGAACACGATATTCCAAGTGCAGACTAACGAAGGTTTTAAAAGCTGCAACAAGACTTGCCAATTTTTTAACTCAATGCCCCTGCCGATGAAGGCAAGCATGCCACATGCCTTCTTAACAACATTCTCCACCTGTGTTCCCTCTTTCAGTGACCTGTGTAGCTGTACACCCAGAGCCCTCTGCCTACCAATACTCTTAAGGGTTCTGCCATTTACTGAATATTTACTATCTATATTTGACATTCCAAAATGCATCACCTCACATTTGTCCGGCTTAAACCCCATCTGTCATCTCTCCACCCAAGCCTCCAACCGATCTATATCCTGCTGTATCCTCTGATGGTCCTCATCGCTGTCCACAAATCCACCAACATTTGTGTGATCCACAAACTTATTAATCAAACCAGTTACATGTTCCTTGAAATCAGTTATATATATTACGAACAGCAAAAGTCCCAGCACTGATCCCAAAGGAACGCCACTTGTCACAGCCCTGCATTCAGAAACAGACCCTTCCACTACTACGCTCTTTCTTCTATGACCAAGCCACTTCTGTATCCACCTTGCCAGCTCACCTCCGATTCCATGCGACTTCACCTTCTGCACCAGTCTGCCATGTGCGACCTTGTCAAAGGCCTTACTGAAGTCCATGTAGACAAAATCCACTGCCTTACGCTCAGCAATCACCTTCATTACTTCCTCGAAAAGCTCCATCATGTTACTGAGACATGACCTCCCCTTCACAAAATCATGTTTCCTCTCACTTATACGTCCACTTATTTCCAAGTGGGAGTAAATCCTCTCTCGAAGAATCCTCTCCAATAATTTCACTACCACTGACGGAAGGCTCACCGGCCTGTAATTACTGAGATTATTCTTGCTACCATTCTTAAACAAAGGAAAGCCATTGACTATTCTCAAACCCTCTTGGACATCCCCTGTACCCAGTGAGGATACAAATATTTCACTCAAGCTTCCAGCAGTATCCTCCATTGCCTCTCTCAGTATTCTGGTTTACATCCCAGCGGGCCCTGGGGACTTGTCTACGTTGGTGTTTCTCAAGACTTCCAACACCTCCTCCTTTTTGATCTCAACATGACTCAAGCTATCTGCACACTGTTTCCTAGATTCATCATCCACCAAATCCTTCTCTTTGGTGAATACTATTTAATACCTCGCCCACTCCTCTGGCTCCATGCCTGAAAGCGAGCATGCCATTGGTCTTCCTCAGCTCCTGCTGTACCAGCATGCCAACCTTCAGCGACTATTCTACTATGACACCCAGGCAACGTTGCAATTCCCGTTTCACCAAACTGCCACCATTCTGATTGTAGTCTTCCTTCCTGCATTTGCCACCAATGTTGCAACTCTGCCAAGATTCCCAAACGGAAAATATCCCCCTCATCCTCCATCTGTTCTTTTTGTTTTCCAACTATCCTGTCAACAATCGTTTCTGATCATTGAACTTTAGCTTTCTTATCTTCCCTGCTTGATTTCTCCTCTTGTCTTATGACGTGACTTTGTGACTTTGTTACGACACAATCAGGAAATATCCCAGAATATTTGTCCTTCAGGAATTCAGTCATTTGATTAACACTGGCTTATCAACCACCATAGGCATCACTCCCATCCGTGGTCCAGCTATATCGTTACTAAGATAAGCTGTATTCCTGGGCAAGGTAATTTCTCTATTGCCCCTGTTACCAATTCACCGCTGCTCGCTGGACACTCCAAACTCATCGTACATAATGGAACACTACGATCCTCACCCTGAAGTCCACATATTACTACCTTTCCTGGAATGCACCTTTCAAACTACATAACTCAACTTACCATCAAATATTGACTTTCTCCCGTATCTCTTAAATTTTTAACTTCTTTACCTAGTCCTCTTGGCGCAAATGTGTAAACTTCGCCCACAGAAGTAGAGTCTTTCAAGAGTTCTGGCACTTTCTTATCGATCAACTCCAGACCAGGCTGCACACTCTTTTGCGCCTCTTTCCCTTCAACTTGGCTTTCATTTACCACTTTAACAAACCCCACTGTCTTATCCTGTTTTACCATACCAGTCTTCCCAGTGCTTTCCTTAAACCACCAACATTGTAACTTTGCATGGCCTTAGTCATTATCGTGAAAACATCTGAATCTCATATTTTTCTCTTCCACCCACATGTGGTTCATTTTTAAAATTAAATTTTCTGTTTTCATTATCTCCCAGGAGATATCCTTTGCCTCTACAACCTGAGGATTTATCCTTTCCCCGGTTTCTATCCCTCACAGGCCGAAACTAATTTCGGAAAGCAAACTTTGATTAATGGACTAATTCATAACATTGGAAGGCGGTTGCTGTCTCCCTGGTGCCAGTGTCCGGGATGTCTCTGAACGGACAGAAAGCATTCTGAAGGGAGAGGGTGAACAGGCAGTGGCCGTGGTACACATTGGTACTAACGACGTAGGTAGGGAGATTGTCAAGGTCCTGCAGCAACAGTTTAGGGTGTTCGGTAGAACGTTAAAAAGCAGGACCTCCAGGATTGTCATCTCAGGAATGCGCCCTGTGCCACGTGCCAGTGAGGCTAGAAGTAGGAAGGGAGTACAGCTCAACACGTGGCTAAAGAGCTGGTGAAGGAGGGAGGGTTTCGGATATCTGGACCTTTGGGATCTATTCCGGTGCAGGAGGGAAATGTAGAAGAAGGACGGTTTGCATCTAAACTGAAAGGGCATAAATATTATGGCTGGGATGTTTGCTAGTGTCACACGGGAGGATTTAAACTAGTTTGGCAGAGGTGTGGGAACCAAAGCAAAGGTGAATTAACTTAAAGGGAACCGGAGAGTAGAGCTAGTAAGACTCAGAGAAAGAGCAGACAGGTTTGGTTGCTAATCAAAGAGGGACTGGTAGACTGAAGTGCATTTGCTTCAATGCAATAGCGCAAGAGGTATGGCAGATGAACTTCGAGCTTGGATTACTACTTGGAACTATGATGTTGTTGTTGTTACAGAGACGTGGTTAAGGGAAGGACAGGATTGGCAACATAACGTTCCTGAATACAGATGTTTCAGGCTGGATAGAGGGGGATATAAAAAGGGTGGGGGTGTTGCACTACTCGTTAAGGAGAATATCACAGTTGTACTGTGGGAGGACACCTCGGAGGGCTCATACGTCGGGGCAATATGTGTAGAGCTCAGGAATAGGCAGCGTATAGGCACGATGTTTGGGGTTTACTCTTGGCCGTCCAACAACCAGCGGGAGAAAGAGGAATAGATATGTAAGCAATTTTGCGCATGGTGTAAAAATAATAGGGTTGTTGTGGTGGGAAATTTCAAATTCCTCTATATTGACTGGGACTCACAGTGTTAGGAGCGTTGATGGGGCAGAGATTGTAAGGAGAATCCAGGAGGGCTTCTTGAAGATAGTCCAACTAGGAAAGGGGCCGTACTGGACCTGGTATTGTGGAATGAGCCCGGCCAGGTGGTCGACGTTTCAGTAGGAGAGCAGTTCAGGAGCAGTGAGCACAATTCAGTAAGCTACAAGATACGTATGGACAAAAATAAGTGTACTCCTCATTTGAAGGTTCTAAATTGGGGGAAGGCTAATTACAACAATATTAGGCAGGAACTGAAGAAGGGAGATTGGGGGAAAAACATCATCTGGCATATGGGAGGCTTTCAAGTGTAAGTTGATAGGAGTTCAGGACCAGCACATTCCTGCAAATGATGAAGTGTAAATATGGCAAGCTTTGGGAACCTTGGATAACGAGATATACTGTGAGCCTAGTCAAAGAGAAAAAAAACATTTGTCAAGGCTTGGAGGCTGAGAACACACGAAGCAAGTGTGGAATACAAGGAAAGTAGAAAACAAGGAGTAAGGAGGGCTGAAACGGATCACAATAAGTAATTGGCAAGCAGCATTAAGGAAAATCTCTAGGCTTTTAATGCAGATATAAAGAACAAGAGGGTAGCCTGAGAGATTCTTGGCCCAATCAAGGACAGGGCAGGGAATCTATGCGTGAAGCCAGTGGAAATGGGCACGGTATTAAATGAATACTCTGCGTCAGTATTCACCAAAGAGAAGAACTTGGTGGATGATCACTCTGGGGAAGGGTGTGTAGACAGATTGAGTAATGTTGAGATCAAAAAGGAGGAGGTATTGGGGTTCTTGAGAAACATTAATATAGACAAGTTCCCAGGGCCTGAGGTGATATACCCCAGAATACTGAGAGAGGCAAGGGGGGAAATTGCTGGGGCCTTGAGAGAAATTGTTCTATCCTCACTCTCGACAGGGGAGGTCCCAGATGATTGGAGAATAGCCAATGTTCTTCCTTTGTTTAAGAAGGGTAGCAAGAATAATCCAGGTAATTACAAGTCGGTGAGCCTTACGTCAGTGGGAGTGAAATTATTGGAGAGGATTGTTCGAGACAGGATTTACTCGCACTTGGAAATAAGTGGACGTATTAGCGAGAGGCAACATGGTTTTGCGAAGGGGAGATCGTGTCTCACTAACGTGATCAAGTTTTTTGAGGAAGTGACAAAGATGATTGATGATGGTAGGGCAGTGGATATCGTCCACATGAAATTCAGTCAGGCATTTGAAAAGGTCCCTAATGCAGAATGGTACAGTAGGAGAAGTGGCAAGGGATCAGAGGTGAGATGAATACTGCACTGGCTCTGTCACAGAAGTCATGATGTGGAGATGCCGGCGTTGGACTGGGGTAAGCACAGTAAGAAGTCTCACAACACCAGGTTAAAGTCCAACAGGTTTATTTGGTCGCAAATACCATAAGCTTTCGGAGCACTGCCCCTTCGTCAGATGGAGTGGATATCTGTTCTCCAACAGTGCACAGACACAGAAATCAAGTTACAGAATACTAATTAGATTGCAAATCTCTACAGCCAGCCAGGTCTTAAAGGTACAGATAATGTGGGTGGAGGGAGCATTCAACACAGGTTAAAGAGATGTGTATTGTCTCCAGACAGAACAGCAAGTGAGATTCTGCAAGATCAGGGGGAAAGCTGTGGGGGTTACTGATAATGTGACATAAATGCAACATCCCGGTTTCGGCCGTCCTCATGTGTGCAGAACTTGGCTATCAGTTTCTGCTCAGCGACTCTGCGCTCTCGTGTGTCGTGAAGGCCACCTTGGAGAACGCTTATCTGAAGATCCAAGGCTGAATGCCCGTGACTGCTGAAGTGCTCCCCCACAGGAAGAGAACAGTCTTGCCTGGTGATTGTCGAGCGGTGTTCATTCATGCGTTGTCGCAGCGTCTGCATGGTTTCCCCAATGCACCATGCCTCGGGACATCCTTTCCTGCAGCGTATCGGGTAGACAACGTTGGCTGAGTTGCAAGAGTGGGTACCGTGTACCTGGTAGATGGTGTTCTCACGTGAGATGATGGCATCCGTGTCGATGATCCGGCACGTCTTGCAGAGGTTGCTGTCGCAGGGTTGTGTGGTGTCGTGGTCACTGTTCTCCTGAAGGCTGGGTAGTTTGCTGCGAACAATGGTCTGTTTGAGGTTGCGTGGTTGTTTGAAGGCAAGAAGTGGGGGTGTGGGGATGGCCTTGGCGAGATGTTCGTCTTCATCAATGACATGTTGAAGGCTCTGGAGGAGGTGCCGTAGCTTCTCCGCTCCGGGGAAGTACTGGACGACGAAGGGTACTCTGTCCACCGTGTCCCGTGTTTGTCTTCTGAGGAGGTCGGTGCGGTTTTTCGCTGTGGCGCGTCGGAACTGTTGATCGATGAGTCGAGCGCCATATCCTGTTCTTATGAGGGCATCTTTCGGCGTCTGGAGGTATCTGTTGCGATCCTCCTCATCTGTGCAGATCCTGTGTATTCGGAGGGCTTGTCCGGAGGGGATGGCTTCTTTAACGTGTTTCGGGTGGAAGCTGGAGAAGTGGAGCATCGTGAGGTTATCCGTGGGCTTGCGGTACAGTGAGGAGCTGAGGTGACCGTCCTTAATGGAGATGCGTATGTCCAAGAATGCATCCGATTCCGGAGAGTAGTCCATGGTGAGTCTGATGGTGGGATGGAACTTGTATCCCCAATGATTGACAGAAATTGTACATCATATAGTTGTTTCAGTCATTGCTCACCATGACTCCAAAGGAAGAAAATATCATCGATGTATCTAGTGTATAGCATCGGTTGAAGGTCCTGTGCGGTGAAGAAGTCTTGTTCGAACCTGTGCATGAAGATGTTGGCATATTGAGGTGCGAATTTGGTCCCCATGGCTGTTCCGTGTGTCTGGATGAAGAACTGGTTGTTGAAGGTGAAGACATTGTGGTCCAGGATGAAGCGGATGAGTTGTAAAACTGCATCTGGAAACTGGCAGTTGACGGCATTGAGTACTGAGGCCGTTGCAGCAATGCCATCATCGTGGGGGATGCTGGTGTAGAGTGCCGAGACATCCATTGTGGCGAGGAGTGCTCCTGGTTCAACTGCTCCATGTGTGCTGAGTTTCTTTAACCTGTGTTTAATGTTCCCTCCACCCACATTGTCTGTACCTTTAAGACCTGGCAGGCTGTAGGATTTGCATTCTAATCAGTATTCTGCAACTTGATTTTGTCTGTTTGCACTGTTTGAGAGCACATTTCCACTCCATCTGACGAAGGAGCAGTGCTCCGAAAGCTTCTGTTGTTTGCTACCAAATAAACCTGTTGGACTTTAACCTGGTGTTGTGAGACTTCCTACCAATTAAGGAATGCCCGTGCTGATTTAGCTGCTAAGGCGGCAGCCGGATCGGCCTCTGTCATTGTTCCCACTGGGGGTAATCAGGCTCTAAATCATGTACACATGTTGGAAGCGAAGGGCATGCCAGAAATAACTGAGGTACAAAAATTGCAGAGGGACGCCTCTGATTCTGAGCGCACACTGTGGAAGTCAATGGGGTGTTCGCACACCTTGGCACAGGACCTCTGGCTTACTCCAGTTGGTCACGTGTCTATTCCGGATTCTTTTATTGCCACTCCTTATTGACTATTTGCATTCTTGCACCCATCTAGGCAAGGAGGGAATGGTACAGTTACTTCTAAAAACTTGGTGGCACCCAGATTTGAATACAGCAGCACAAACGCGGCTGGATCGATGCCTCATTTGCATGAGAAATAATAAGGGTAAAGACACTAAATGCCCTCCCAGAACCACTCCCTTGCCAGATGGACCTTTTGCCTGTATGCAGCTTGATTATATTGCATTATGCTATATATATTGCCGAGTAATAATTGATGTGTTCAGTAAATGGATTGAAGCCTTCCCCACCACAAATTGTACTGCACATACGGTGATAAAATTATTATTGACAGAAGTTATTCCCTGTTTTGGGGTACCCAAAATGGTGAGTTCAGATAATGGACTACATTTTGTGGCTCGGATCAATACTGAATTGTGCGAAGCACTCGTAATTAAACAACAACTAGTGCGCGTATCATCCGCAGGCAGCAGGAATTGTGGAAACGCCAACGGGACTTTAAAAGAAAAATTATCTAAATTGACTGAAGAAACTGGGTTAAATTGGCTAAAGGTATTGCCCTTGCCACTGTTTCACATGCGAGTGACTCCTCATTCGCGGACCGGACTGTCAGCTGCAGAGATAGTTTACAGTCGGCCAATGAGGATTCCTTGGGATGCCCATGAAAAACGCCTGGATGGAGTAGAGCTCGATGTGATGGGGGAACAGATGCAGAATTATTTGAAGCAATTAACACTTTCTCTGAAGTTTCTTCACTCACAGGTGAGACAAGCACATATCCCAGTAACCATAGGGACGGATAACTCTCGATATCCCGTTATCAAACCTGGCGACTTCGTACGAGTGAAGAACTGGGAAAGACAGAAGCTGGGACAGCGCTGGATCGGGCCCTTCCAAGTGCTACTAACAACATCGACTGCCGTCAAGCTAGAAGGACGTTCAAGTTGGGTACATCTGGCAGATTGTAAGAAGATAACATCCGACTCAGAGACGAATACCAGATGAAGATCTTCATCAGATTTTTTGTACTTTGTGGACTATTTGGACTTGATGGAAACATAGTAGTAAAAAGACAAGCTAACCAGAGACTGCATGCTAATACTTATCTGCATATGTCATAAATTTATGCTGAAAGAGTGAGTGTAAGTAAATGTTGGGTCTCTACTCCCATCCCCGTCTATTCCAAGGAAGGGAAACCTCTTCAATCCCTCCCATTCCATTTAGCAGAGACAGTGGAATGGATTTTACGACAAAACCAATCAGGGATAGGTGGGGATATGATAGAATGGGAATCGGCTGGCTATGAAATGACTAGGTTTTCGGCCTGGTACCAACCCGTATATAATCATGTCTTGCCCTCCCCCTCCCTTACCATCCTCCCGAGTGATGTGCGAGGGTCCCTATGTTTTAGTAAATCAGGAAGAGGAAAGAAGGTGGGGCAAAGTAAATGTAACCTTTCAACCGAATGGCAGGGACCAGTAGCAGGCCTATCTGACAAGGGTATGTTTGTCCTTGATTTCTCCCGTGTATGAAACCTCACCTCTGAGAGCTCTTGGGCACGTACCACCCCTATACCCTGGATGACATTGGCTGATGATTTTACGGCCTATAATGGAACATATTGCATTTGTGGCACAAGGGCCTATGCGTGGCGTCCTGCCAATTGGATTGGATCCTGTTACCTGGGATATGTCGCCCCTTACATGCACTACCTGCACTCCCTTCAGCACTACCCTGGCTGACCACATTAAAAAGCAGGCAGATCAGCTTCAAGAAGTTGGCCGAGAGTTTCATGATGATAACCCGCCAGGCTGGCTAGGACGGCTGGGACATGGGTTGTTTGATTGGATCTTTAAGGCCTTCTTACTCTTGCTCCTACTGCTACTGGGGATAGGATTGCTTGGCTGTTTGTGAAAATGCATTGTCAATCGAGTTATGGATATACCTATTTAGATAGTTGTCATGATATGACAACAGGAGGGAATGTGATATGGTTCAAACTAATAATGGCATGATGGGAAAAGTGGCTACTTCCTCGAGGTGATACTAACAAAAAAACACAGAACAAAGCAGCTGCTAAACCATTTGACCCTCACCCAAACTAGTAAGGTTAAACTAAGGCTGACTCTGCTTATCTTAGGGAAGTGAAGTAATAAAACAATATAAGGCCAACTGGCCTGATCTCAGGGTGTGTTGCCAAGTGCCCAGGAACTACGTACATAAAACAAGGCCAACTGGCCAGATTTCAGGGTGTTTTGAGAAATTACGTACATTAAACAAGATAAGGTTGGAGGTGAGGGAGTCACCGAACCATTTTGTTTCTTCAATGGACAAGATAATGTTATTATTGATAAGACCGAGGGGCCTCGGAAGTCACGGTGAGATGCCACTTGTATTGACGTTGCTACTAATTGTTTTATTGCTCATTTTCCCGCGTCAGACTTTGTCACAAAACCTGATACTGATTTTGTATAAATTGTGGGCTCTTTCTGAGGCTAGGCGCGGACTTGGTGGAGGGATTAGCAGCTGTTCCAACTGTTCTCTGTCCTCAAGTCTTAGCCATCCTCTGCATGCACAGCTTCGTTATTAAATGCTTGTTATTTTGATGAGAACGAATTCGTAGAGTCTGTCTTTTACAAGTAATTATCAGGAAAAAAAGTTACACTTCAACAACTCTGGTGTAAAAAATTACTTTTGACCTGATTGTATTGATAGGGGTAATCCAGAACTCATATATAAAAGTAAGCAATTCCTCTGCAATCCTTTTAGCGGTAATATTGCTTAATGAAATGGCCTCTGGAATACTATGAGACGTTTCCATTCAAATCAATAGACAGTGATTCCCGCTTCTCGTTTTAGTGAGGGGTCCTACACAAATAGTAAAGACCCTGCAAAAGGTTCCTCAAATACTGGAATGGTTATTAAGGGTTTCAGAGGAGCTGGAGCTTTCCCTCTTGTTGGTGGGTACGTGAGGTGACCAAAGCTGTCAGGAAATCTCAATGAAAGATTCATGAAGCCAATGCCTCTGAAGCAAAGCCATATCTTTATTTAACTGGCAGCTACTTGGAGATGACCCGAGGATCGAGTGAGCTTTGAAATGGACCAACCTCATCACTTTGATTAGATCTGAAGTTTACAATTCAACACGGATAAATTATAGTTTTTCTATCAATCATTACCACCTTAACCTAGTTTAAAATCATCATCTTTAATGTGCACAGATCAATAATAGTCCTTGTCACTCAGCTCAGCAAATTGCCTTTTACCATTCCACATAATGTTATCTCATTTGTCCATTAAATCCAGACACGTACTCCCATCGTGGCTGAAGTTACTTCCCCGTTGCCAGGTTACCCTAAACGCTCTCTATAAGTGTCAAAGTGTCCGTTCCCACCGGATCATTGCCAAACTGGATAGACACGTGATCCCGCATCAGGGCACATGTTCCTTCCAGAGCCTATTCATGAAGATGTAACATGTGTTCCCGCACAAGATACTTTATGATATGATTCTTGCTTACTATCGGCTTCTCAAAGTTTTGGCTCTGACTGTTTAGTTCCACGTGGGCTATCTGCTCCCTTTCCTTTTTTCTTATCTGAATTCAAGCAGATCCACTTCATTTTCTTGCTAAAATGCAAACTGTTTCAATGACGTTGCTTGCTGTTACTCCCTTTCTTTTATTTCGAATTCAAACTGCTTTAATTCTTCTTCATGATCCAGCTTTTTCATTTGTCGTTGAACTTCAGCCATTTCGAATGATTCTGAATGTATTTTTGGCAATTTTAGATGCTGTGTTATCGCCACAATTATCTCCCCTTTCCTTACACTGTTAGCGAATGTCAACTGCAACTCTTTTGCCAATTCCAAAAGTGTTGTTTTAGTCACCTTTTGCAAAACAATCTGCATGAATTCTTCCACTCCCAGGAATTTCTCAGCCTCTGAAAGAGCCATTTTTTCAAAAGTCATCCCTATTTAAACCTGAATACAGCATCTGAAATGAAAACACACATATGCTTACCACTCACAGCCTTGAAGTCCCCTAATCAAAAATATATATAGGAATATAGATTTCAATCTTTCAAAGAACAGCCAAATGTTCTAATCCAGGCCAGAAACTCCAGAGTGTAAGAAGATTAATGATAGCACCAAGAAAAATAGGGTGGTAATGGACGGAGACTTTAACTTTCCCAACATTGTCTTGGCAGGCCATTGTATTAGGGGCTTGGATGGAGAACGAATTTGTGAGTGTATTCAGGACGAATTTCTCATTCAGTATGTGGAAGGCCCGACTGGAGATGGGCCAAACTTGTCCTTTTCTTGGGAAATGAGGGAGGGCACGTGACATAATTGTTAACAAGCAATCACTTTTGGACTAGTGACCAGAATTCCAATATATTTAAGGGCTGGCCCAAAAGTGGAAATTCTAATTTGGGGCAAGGCCAATTTTGATGGTATTAGACAGGAAATTTCAGAAGTTGCTTGGGGAAGCCTGTTGGCAGGCAAAGGGACATCTGGTAAAAGGGAGGCTTTCAAAAGTGTGTTAACATGGGTTCATGATAAGCATATTACTTTTAGAGTGAAGGGCAAGGCTGGGAGAAGTAGTAAATCCTGGATGACTCGGGATATTGAGGCCATGGTCAAGAAGAACAAGGAGGCATTTAACTTGGATCAATTGGGATCCCTTGAAGGAATGGGGGGTGTTTGAGTATAGTTAGCAGAGAAATCAGGAGGGCAAAATGGGGACACGAGATTGCTTAAGCATATCAAGAAAATGAGAACTCAAAGAGCTTCTACTAATACATAAAGGGCAAAAGAGTAACAAGCGAGAGAGTCGGGACTCATAAGGGTCCACAAAAGATGGTTGAGATTCTAAATCAACATTTCCAATGAATGAAACATATTTATTCGTCACAAGAAAGGCTTCCATAACACTGAAAATGAAGTTACTGTGAAATTCTCGGAGTCGCCACTGTCCGGCGCCTATTCGGGTCAATGGACGTAGACAGCACGTCTTTTAGAATGTGGGACGAAACCGGAGCACCTGGAGGAAATGCACGCAGACAAGGGGAGAACGTGCAAACTCCACGCAGACAGTGACCTAAGCAGGGAATCAAAGCTGGATCCCTGGCACTGTGAAGCAGCCGTGCTAATCACTGTGCTAACGTGCCGCCAGTATTTGCAGCTGAGAAAGCGGGAGACGTGGTTTTCATGGAATTCAGCAAGGCGTTCGACAAGGTCCCCCATGCTAGACTTCTCGAGAAAGTGAGAGGGCATGGGATCCAAGGGGCTGTTGCCTTGTGGATCCAGAACTGGCTTGCCTGCAGAAAGCAGAGAGTGGTTGTAGATGGGTCTTTTTTCTGAATGGAGGTCGGTCACCAGTGGAGTGCCCCAGGGATCTGTTCTGGGACCCATGCTGTTTGTCATTTTCATAAATGACCTGGCTGAGGAATTGGAGGGATGGGTTGGTAAGTCTGCCGACGACACGAAGGTTGGTGGTGTTGTGGATAGTTTGGAGGGATGTCAGAAGCTGCAGCGTGACATAGATAGGATGCAAGACTGGACGGAGAAGTGGCTGATGGACTTCAACACAGATAAATGCCAGGGTGAAAATGGCTGCTGCGAGAGGACACAGGTTTAAGGTGCTGGGGGGTAGGTACAGGGGAAATGAGATGGGGAAGTTTTTCACACAGAAGGTAGTAGGTGATTGCAATCGGCTGCCGTCAGTTTTGGTGGTGGCAAACTCAATAGGGTCTTTTAACAGACTCCTGGATGAGTACATGGGACTTAACAGGATGGAGGGTTATAGGTAGGCCTAAAAGGTAGGGATATGTTCGGCACAACTTGTGGGGCCGAAGGGCCTGTTCTGCTGTAGTTTTCTATGTTTCTATGTTTCTATCAAGGTAGATAAATCCTTGGGACCTGATGAACTGTATCCCCGGAGACTAGGGAGGAAATAACGGATCCCCTCGCAAATATATTTGAATCATCATCAGTCACAGGAGAGGTACCTAAAGATTGGAGCGTAGCAAATATTGCGACATTGCTTAAGAAGGGCTGCAAGGAAAAGCCGAGGAACTACAGGCTGGTGAGCCTAACGTCTGTAGTGGGTACGTTGTTAGCAGGTATTCGGAGAGACAGGATTACTGGCATATAGAGAGGCAAGGCCTGATGAGAGACAGACGGCATGGCTCTGTGAGTGGAAAATCATGTCTCACGAATTTGATTGATATTTTTCGAAGTAGTAAACAAAAAGGTGATGAAGGCAGTGCAGTTGATGTTGTCTACATGAACTTTAGGAAAGGCCTTTTACAAGTTACTGCACGTAAGTTGTTGCAGAAGGATACATGTCACGGGATCCAGGTGAGGTAGCCCATTGGATATCAAATGTTCTTGATGAAAGAAGACAACGGGTAGTTGTATGGTTTCGTTTTACAAACTGGAGATCAGTGACCAGCGTTGTGCCTGAGGGATCTGTGCCGGGTCTACTGTTATTTGTCATTTATATTAATGATTTGGATGATAACTTAAGAGCCATGATGAGTCAGTTTGAAGATGACACGATCTTGATGAATTGGGCTGATGAATGGCAGCGGGAGTTAAATTTTGATAAATGCGAGGTGATGCATTTTGGAAGATCGAATCATGGCAGGCTGGTAGGTTGTTGGGCAGAGTTATAAAACAAAGAGATCCGAGGGGTAGAAGTTCATAGTTCATTCAAATTGGAGTCACAGTTGAACAGGGTGATGAAGAAGGCATTCAGCATGCTTGGTTTCGTTGTTCCGAACATTGGAAACTAGCGTTGGGACGTCTTGTTGAAATTGTACAAGACATTGGTAAGGCTGCACTTCTAATTCTGTGTACACTTCCGTTTACCCTATTATAGAATAATATTAAACAAGAAAAAGTGAAGAAAGTACTTACCAGGATGTTACATGGACTTGATTTGACGCAATTCTTTGAGAACATTACATACGCAGTGGACAATGGGGAGCCTGTGGATGTGGTGTATCTGGAGTCTCTGGATTTCCAGAAGGCATTTAACATGGTGCCAAACCAAAGACTGCTGCATCAGATAAAGGTACATGGTATTACGGGTAATATATTAGCATGGATAGATGATTGGTTAACTGGCAGAAAGCGAAGAGTGGGGGTAAAGTTTGGTATGTTTCTGGTCGGCGATCAGTGCCTAGCGGAATGCCTCAGGAATCAGTGTTGGGACCGCAATGGTTTACGATTTACATCGATGATTTTGTGTTGGGGACCAAGTGAAGTGATGACACTCAGACGTGTGGCAGAGCAAAGTGTGCAGAGGACGGTGAAAGTCTGCAAAGGGATGTTGATAGTCTAAATGAGGGGGGGAGGGTCTGGCAGATGGAGGACAAAGTTGGTAAATGTGAGGTCATCCATTCTGGGAGGAATAACAGCAAAATGGGCTGTTATTTAAAGGGTAAATAATTGCAGCATGCTGCGGTGCAGTGCGACCTGAGTGTCCTTGTGCAAGAATCACAAGGAGTTGGTTTGCAGATGCAAGAAGGCAAATGGAATTCTGTCCTTCATTGCCAGATGAATAGAGTTTCAAAACAGCGAGGGTATTTTGCAACTGTAAAGCGTGCTGGTGAAGTTTTGGTCTTCGTAATTGAGAAAGGATATACTGGCACTGGACGGGGTACAGAGGAGATTCACGAGATTGATTCCGGAGTTGAAAGGTGAGGCTGAGTATACTTGGGCTATATTCATTGGAATTCAGAAGAATCAGGCGAGATCTTATAGTAACATATAGGATTATGAAGGGACTAGATAAGATAGAAGCATTGAAGTTGTTTCGTCTGCTGGGTTAAACAAGAATTAGGTGGCATGTCCACAAATAAGGAGGAGCAGATTTAGAACTGAGTTGAGGACGAACTTCTTCACACAAACTGTTGTGAATCTGCGAAATTCCCTGTCCAGTGAAGCAGTTGACACTACTTCATTGAGTGTTTTAAGGCAAGGATAGATAGATTTTTGAAGAGTAAAGGAATTAAGGGTTATGGTGAGCGGGCGGGGAAGGGGAGCTGAGTTCACAAAAAGATGAGCCATGATCTTACTGAATGGTGGAGCAGGCTCGAGGGATGAGATGGCCTACTCCCGCTCCTCGTTCTTATGTTCTTCTGTTGTGAATTCTCCAGTTTCTGACTGTAAGGGCACTACATTCGTTTTTGTCAATCTTTTTTGTCATTACATATCTACAGAAATTGTTACAGTCAGTTTATTTTATGTTGCCTGCAGGCATGCTTTCATACTACATGTTTCCCTTCTTAATGAATCCCTTGATCCTCCTTCGCTGTATTTTAAACAGCTTGCAAACCTCAGGCCTATTGCTTTTCCTAGCCAATTTCTATGCGTCTTCCTTAAATCTGATGTTTCCCAGACTGTCATGGAGAATTCATGCCTCATACCATCATAGATATCGTTACTGAAATTCAGGACCATGCTCTCAGATTCAAATACGTCATTATACACCTTGACAAGGAATTCTACCATATTACGTTCACTCGTCCCCGAGGATTGTCTCACAACTAGATTGTCAACTAAACATTTCTGATTGCACAACACCCAGCCATGATTGTACTAAATGGGGGAGCAGGCTCGAGGCGCTGAAAGACCTATCCCTGTCACTCGTTCCTGTGATTCCTATGATTAGACTTTGAGTTCCAAATTGTGTTCTTTATTGAATTCAAATCCCACCAGCCATTGTGGTAGGATTCAGGCCTGTGTCACCTGTGAAAAATACATTTTCTCTGGATTACGCATTCACGGGATGCAAGAGAGAATTGAAAGACAGAAGCGTTTAATCGAAATGTGGTGCAGTGGGATTGTCAATGGACTAGTTATCCAGTGACTCAGGGCAATACTGTGGGAACAGGTTTGGAATCGCACCATATCAGATTTGTTTGACCGTTGCATTCCCTCCAGTAACAGGGCAAGTAGGAATGGGCAACTCATAGTTGCGTAGCCAGTGATACCCGTGAACGAATGAAAGAAAAGTTGGCCACAATTCCACAGTGATTGGTATCCCCAGGGTGGGCATGACAATCCCACAGCATCCTCACTCATTACAGAGCTTCCACTCTCTGCGGCCTGAGCTCCATTTTGTGGCCATGCCACACAGCCAGACACACTGTAAATGCAGTCCCTTTACCTTTCCCAGAGTTCAGTCCTCAGAGCAAATCCTCTGTCCTCCCTGAGTGTATGCAGCAGCTCACAACACAACCTCCAGAAACCTATCCACAACACCTCCACTAACTTTCCAATCACAATGGGCAGCACGGTAGCACAGCGGTTAGTACTGCTGTTACACAGCTCCAGGGACCTGGGTTCGATTCCCGGCTTGGGTCACTGTCTGTGTGGAGTTTGCATATTCTCCTCGTGTCTGCGTGGGTTTCATCCGGGTACTCCGGTTTCCTCCCACAGTCCAAAGAGGTGCGGGTTGGGTTGATTGCCCATGTTAAAATTGACACTTAGTGTCCTGGGATGCATAGGTTACAGGGATTAGCGGTTAAATATATGGGAGTAGGCCTGGGTGGAATTGTGGTAGGTGTAGACTCGATGGGCCAGATGGTCTCTTTCTGAACTGTAGGGTTTCTATGATTCTATGAAGAGTGAGTCAATAGCTCCTCAGGTGCAAGTTCGATTCATGGAATATTTAAATTTCAGTGAAGTTTATATATTCGTCACAAGTAAGGCTGACATCAACACTGCAATGAAGTTATTGTGAAATTCCCCGAGAAGCCACAGTCCGGCGCTTGTTCGGGTCAATGCACGTACCAGCACGTCTTTCAGAATGTGGGAGGAAACCGGAGCAGTCGGAAGAAACCCACGCAGGCACGGAAGAACGTGCAAACTCCACACAGACTGTGGCCACAGCCGGGAATCGCGCCCAGGTCCTTGGCGCTGTGAAGCAGCAGTGCTAACCACTGTGCTACCGTGCCGGTTCAGGAGGGAGGGCTTCATTTTCCTAGATCAATGGGAAGTTTTCAGGAGAGGATGGCACCTGTACAAGAAGGACGGGTCACAACTAAGTTGGAAGGGCACGAATATCCTGGCTGGGAGTTTTGCTAGTGCAGTTCGGGGGGATTTAAACTAGTATGGCAGGGGGGTGGGGATCAAAATATTAGGTCTACAAGTGTAGAGGCTGGGGACGAGCTTGGGGCTGGGTCAAGGCTGGCAAAGAAGAAGAGCACTCTGGGGGAGGATGACCTCACTGGGCCTGGAGGTCTGGAGTGCTTATACTTCAATGCAAGGAGCGTAGCAGGTAAGACAGACGAACTTAGGGCCTTAATGCTCACGAGGAATTTGGATGTGGTTGCGGTGACAGAGACTTGGTTGAAAGAGGGACAGGACTGGCAGCTGATATTACGGGGTACAAGTGTTTTAGGCGAGACAGAGGAGGGGCCAAAAGAGGTGGGGGAGTAGCAGTATTAGTTGGAGAGCATATTACAGCGGTGCAGAGGGAGGACAATTCAGAGGGGTCGTGTAACGAGTCTCTCTGGGTGGAGCTTAGAAACAGGAAGGGCGCAGTCACTATGTTGGGGGTATACTACAGGCCCCCCAACAGCCCAAGGGAAGTGGAAGAACAGATATATCAGGTGATACTGGATAGGTGCAGGAAAAATAGGGTTGTTGTAGTGGGAGACTTCAGTTTCCCTGGTGTAGAGTGGAAATCGCTGAGTGCTGGGACTCTGAATGGGGAGGAATTTGTAAAATGCGCACAGGAGGGTTTTTGAAACAATATGTAGATGGCCCGACTAGAGAGAGGGCTATACTGGACCTAGTACTGGGGAATGAACCCGATCAGGTCTTCAAAGTTTCGGTAGGGGAACATGTGGCAAATAGTGACCACAATTCTGTTAGCTTTAGGATAGTGATGGAAAATGATGAGTGGTGTCCCAAGGGTAAGGTGTTGGATTGGGGGAAGGCCAACTTTTGTGGGATTAGGCAGAAATTGGCAGCTGTTGATTGGGAGAGGCTGTTTGAGGGTAAATCCACATCTGGCATGTGGGAGTCATTTAAGGAACGGTTGTTAGGGCTACAGGACAGGCATGTGCCTGTAAAAAAGAAGGATAGGAAGAGTAGGATTTGAGAACCGTGGATAACCAGGGAAATTGAGGGACTGGTCAAAAAGAAAAGAGAGGCGTATGTTAGGTCCAGGCAGCTAAAAACGGAGGGAGCTCTGGAGGAGTACAAAGAAAGTAGGAAAGAACTCAAACGGGAATTAGATGGGCAAAAGGGGGTCACGAAATGTCTTTGGTAGACAGGATTAAGGAGAATCCCAAGGCATATTATTCAAAGAACAGAGAACAGTACAGCACAGGAAACAGGCCCTTCGGCCTTCCAAGCCTGTGCCGCTCCATGGTCCAACTAGACCAATCATTTGTATCCCTCCATTGCCAGGTTCATCGTGTTGCGGAACACACGTTAAGCTGAGAGTGACTAACACATACGTTCAGTGGACAGACCACGTCCAAGTTTCGCACACAGATGTCAGAGCTGCTGAAATCTCCTGTCCATCATGGAGCTCCACACGGGAGACAACAGGAACGAAACCCATTGGATTTCTTTCTTCCAGAACTCTGTTACATTGTCACCAATGATTCTACAGAGCACAAAATACAAACCCGAGACACAGAGGGACATACATTGACTTTAATCAGGGAAGTTCAAAAATACTTAAACGGAACTCCCCTCGAGAAGTGGAAAAAGTGGTGGCAACACACTAGAGAACACATTCAAGCATAAGAATGGGAATATTAAATTCGGGTACTGTTAGATTGATTGAACTGGCTTGTTGATGTCACATTTGGAGCTTGCCTTTCATTCCCAGCCCAAGCTGGATACAGCCCTGACACGGTATCTTCCCAGCATGGGGAGATGTACTGGACATACTGGAGCAGTAAGATGTCTGACAACACCAGGTTAAAGGCCAACAGGTTTATTTGGTCGCAAATGCCAAATGCATTTGTGTTTACCCCAGTCCAACGCCAGCATCTCCACGTCATGACAATGGAGCAAACCAGTAGTGTGGTTGTTCTGTATGTGGATCTAGATTTCCATATCATGGGTCCAAGAGGGGCTGTAGCAGAGAACATTGCTGTCAGGGAGAGATATGGTGTGGGACTGGGGAAGGGAAGATTGTGTGAAGTGGGTATTTTCAGGTACTGTATGAATGTGAACAAACAGAGACATTTTGTGAAATGGATAGAGAATGGGGGAATCAGATGAAGAATCATGGAGAGATTTGATCAGGTGAGTGAGTAACCTGAGGCTTTTCCAGAGCAGCTGGTGACAGAAGTCAGTGAGCACACGAATGATGGGTAAATGGGATTTGGTGAGAGTTGGGACATGGACAACAGATGTGCTTTGGTTCAGCAACTTTGTAACTGGGAGGCTGGTCATCAGAGAATTTGAATAGTTGTGTCCAGAATTCACAATGACAGCTGGGGGAGCCAGAGTATAATATTCTGGAGGTTACAGTAACAGGATTAATGATGGAGAGGATAGGGGGTCAGATATAAGCTCAGGGTGAAATAGTTAACAGAGGTTGCAATCAGCCTGAACGAGCCTTAGGTACAGGGTTGGTGTCAGTTAATAGGGAAAAGAGATTGGGAGAGCCATTGAAGTGAATGTCCATGTTCGCATAACTCAAATAACAAAGACAGTAATACATTGAAAGATAGTTTACAAATATAATCGCTGATATAGAGGCTTACCAGATACCACAATGGGAGAAATTTAGATAGTCTGAGCTATCAAATACACTGAAACAGTTTTTACTGTTGTGTCGTGTTCATGAAATGATATAGAAACAGAACAGCAACGGTAACAACAGCAGCATTTCCGAACAAATGACAAGATGAGGAATAAAGTTAAATAGGGTTTACAGAAGTAAGTACTGGACTTGACACTTACCAGGGACACCAATCATAGCCAGAATGGGACAGTAAAATCCTTGAACAAAGTAGAGTACACATTGAATCCGCCATGACAATGGTAGCCTATGAAATCCATCACTTGTCATGAAATAAAGACCCTCGGTGAAAGTGCCACTAATATATAAATATAAAGGTGGTGGGGGTGGTGCGGGTGGAATGTTCCGATGCATCGTTCCCAGGTTCTGATCCATTGTCAAAACGTTCCAGTCCATTGTTCTCAGATTCTGATCTCTGCTCCAACTGTCTCTGCAACTGATGATCTCGGTCAGTGTCGGAGTTGTCGCTCCCGCTGACTCTACGGTATAACACACTGAAAGGAATCTAATATTAAGAGAAAAATGAAAACCTCCAGTGACACAGCCCGCATCCATGGAGACTGATGTTAATCACAGTCACTGAACAAACAGCTTCAGTTAAGCCCGTTCAATCCAGCACGTTTCATGTCACAAAATACAACAGTAACCCGGTCTGCATGGGATGGCAAGGGTCAGGGTGAGATGGAAAGACGGAAACAGCAGAGGGTCCGACCATAATCTTTCAAAGTTCATTGGACATTGGAGTGGGCCGTGAGATATCTTGGTTGTGGGTTTTCGATGAGGCTATCATTTGTCAGGATTGATAGAGAATGCTGAAATCTACGTGGTTTTTAACACATCCAGTCCAGCACCCAACCTTATTTGAAATAAAGCAGAATCAAAAACAAAAGGAATATTGCCTGTGAAGAATGAAAAAAGGCCATGGTGAGAACTTGGGCACAAGGAATTTTCAGCACTAAGCAGAAGTAACCAGCCATTTATTTTTCTGAATCCACTCAGTAATGATCGGTTCTGCAGCATTCCATATTGCTTTAGGGGTAAAGCCATTTATCCGACCCTCAAAGGCACTTACTGATTTTTTTGGGAACAAGGAATATCCATAGCTACCTATTGGTTGGAAAGGTTAATGTTTCCTTGGATATGTAATTCCATATATGTCTCATTCCTATCGGCTTTCGCCTGGAAGAGATCGACGTGCCCTGATGAGAATACACAATTCCGTTGGTATACTGATGCCCCCGTTTGCATAAGAAAGAATGGTAATTGACATTGAAGCTGTTAAGTTGGTTTTGAAACAGGTTGCCAATGTTACTGCTGCAGCTCTCATTGTGATGGGATGGTTGCAATGCGCACTGTTGTCCTACAGAATTGGATGGCACTAGTCTTCATTTTAGCAGCTAATGTGTGCTTTGATTGGATCAAAGTGTTGCACACACATACCTGACACTTCAGAGAGGAGAATCAATTTGGTCACACACATTCGAAATTACGTCGAAAAACTAAACCAACCAACTTCATTTCCCTTGCGGGACTGGGCAACTGGCTGGATGGGTTCTTTGGGATCAAACATCATGCCAGAGCTAGCGTATTTCTTCATTATTATCTTAATGTTCATTGTGATTATACAAATTATTAAATGCTGCTGTAAATTAGCAGCAAAATCCGTAGGGGGTGCAGCAGCAATGGTGTCAATCCAGGTGGACAAGTAAATGTCGTTATTACCAAGCGCTCCTCCAGCATATCAGAATATGGATCCCTGGCACTGTGCGTCAGCATTGCTAACCACTGTGCCACATCTGTATCTCTGGCTACTCATGTAATGTGTCACTAAACGATGACCACTTTGAATAATCTCACGCTATTATTCATTAGATTCTCCTCATGTCAGTCCGCTTCGAGTGCAGTCTGATCACATGCCTGTGAATCAAATTTGCGACAAGTTAATATGGTAAAAGTTGTGGTGGCATGGCCTCTTTAATGGGGCTTTCAGCGAGGGCTTCGTTATCGGGCCGGATCCTATGGAGAGGCAATGTGGGAAACACATCAATTGGGGGCAAATGTGCCCGTCCCGAAGTTGGGTGAGGAACCGCAGTTCAATCCGGGGAGTAGAATAGATCGGAGGGTGTGGTATTTCTGTAGACAATCGCATCTACACACAGAAATACTGTTCATAATAAAATGTTCATCAGTTGAAATCACAAAAAGTCACCTTCAAAGTGTCATGTGTGTGTTCCATTCCGAAGGGATTTTTCAAAAAAATCATGCAGCTTACAACCTCAGCGATGTAGTTGCAGAGGGGGGGGGGGGGTGGTGGTTGAAGTTGTGGTCGTCAGGTGATGGGATTTTGATTTCGTTTTGGGAGGCGCTTTTGGACGTTGATCAGCAGCAAGCGAAGAATCAGTCTCTCTCTCCCTATTATTTTCTTTGTTTTGTTCTGAAACTATTATCAATTAGCTGAGGGAGAGGCTTATTGCCAAGCTGCCTTAAAGAAGCTGTGTTTCGGGAAACAGAGTCGGAAAACTCTTCTGAGTTTCTTCACAGGAGATTTTCATCATTAATTCCAGGAGGCTGCAATCGTTTAATAAGTAGGCATTTAACCTATGCTGCATCGTGCTTATGTGGAAGGGTTTGTGGCTTGGATCTGGCTTTAGTTAGAACACATTAGAGATGTTCCTTAAGATTTATACATTATCGTGTTTGTTGAGTTTCTTGTCTGCAATTGTTAAAAGTTCTTGCTTATTGTCTTACAAACGTTTAGTTAAGAATGTTGCTGACATGTGTACAAAGAACCATAGAACCATAGAAAATTACAGCTCAGAAACAGGCCTTTTGGCCCTTCTTGTCTGTGCCGAACCATTTTTTGCCTCGTTCCACTGACCTGCACTTGGACCATATCCCTCCACACCCCTCTCATCCATGAACCCGTCCAAGTTTTTTCTTAAATACCACTTTATCCGGCAGCTCATTCCACACTCCCACCACTCTCTGCGTGAAGAAGCCCCCCCCCCCCTAATATTCCCTTTCAACTTTTCTCCTTTCACCCTTAACCCATGCCCTCTGGTTTTTTTCTCCCCGAGCCTCAGCGGAAAAATGCTCCTTGCATTCACTCTATCTATACCCATCAAAATCTTATACACCTCGATCAAATCTCCCCTCAATCTTCTACGCTCCAGGGAATAAAGTCCCAACCTATTCAATCTCTCTCTGTAACTCTGCTTCTCAAGTCCCGGCAACATCCTTGTGAACCTTCTCTGCACTCTTTCAGCCTTATTTACATCCTTCCTGTAACTAGGTGACCAAAACTGTACACAATACTCCAAATTTGGTCTTACCAATGCCTTATATAACCTGAACATAACACTCCAACTTTTATACTCGATACTCCGATTTATAAAGGCCAATGTACCAAAGGCACTCTTTACGACCCTATCCACCTGTGACGTCACTTTTAGGGAATTCTGTACCTGTATTCCCAGATCCCTCTGTTCAACTGCACTCTTGAGAGTCCTACCATTTACCCTATACGTTCTACTTTGGTTTGTCCTTCCAAAGTGCAATATCTCACACTTGTCTGCGTTAAATTCCATTTGCAATTTTTCAGCCCATTTTTCTCGTTGGTCCAAATCCCTCTGCAAGCTTTGAAAACCTTCCTCAATGTCCACTACACCTCCAATCTTTGTATCATCAGCAAACTTGCTGATCCAATTTACCACATTATCATCCAGATCATTGATATAGATGACAAACAACAATGGACCCAACGCCGATCCCTGCGGCACACCACTCGTCGCAGGCCTCCACTCAGAGAAGCAATTCTCCACAACCACTCTCTGGCTTCTTCCATTGAGCCAGTGTCTAATCCAATTTACTACCTCCCCATGTATACCTAGCGACTGAACCTTCCTAACTAACCTCCCAAGAGGGACCTTGTCAAAGGCCTTGCTGAAATCCAGGTAGACAACATCCACCGCCTTCCCTTCATCCACTTTCCTGGTAACCTCCTCCAAAAGCTCTAATAGATTGGTCAAGCATGACCTACCACGCACAAAGCCATGTTGACTCTCCCTAATAAGTCCCTGTCTATCCAAATATTTGTAGATCCTATCCCTTATCACACCTTCCAATAACTTGCCCACCATCGGGGTCAAACTTACTGGCCTCTAATTTCCCGGATTTCTTTTGGAACCTTTTTTAAACAACGGAACAACATGAGCCACCCTCCAATCATCCGGCACCTCCCCCGTGAAGACTGACATTTTAACTATGTCTGCCAGGGCCCCTGCAAGTTCAACACTAGCTTCCCTCAAGGTCTGTGGGAATACCCTGTCCGGTCCTGGGGATTTATCCACTCTGATTTGCCTCAAGACAGCGAGCACCTCCTCCCCTTTAATCTGTAAAGTTTCCATGACCTCCGTACCAGTTTGCCCTATTTCCGTAGACTCCATGCCCGTTTCCTCAGTAAATACGGATGCAAAAAGACCATTTAGGATCTCCCCCATCTCTTTTGGTTCCATACACAGTCTACCACTCTGGTCTTCAACAGGACCAAATTTATCCCTCACTATCCTTTTGCTCCTAACATACCTATAGAAGCTCTTTGGATTTTCCTTCACTCTGTCTGCCAAAGCAACCTCATGTCTTCTTTTAGCCCTCCTGATTTCCCTCTTAAGTGGCTTAAGAAGAAAGAACAAAGAAAATTGCGGCCTGTTCCTGTGCTGTAATTTTTTTGTTCTTTGTTATTTATAGACATGTCAACAATATTCTTAATTAAACTTTGCTTTTGATAAAAGCTCCCCGTGGGTAAGTTGAATTACACTTGGAGTGAAACCTCTCATTCTCATCCCAGCCAAGTTCAACGTAAAACCTCACAGGTCAGGCGAGCGTCAGAGAACAACTTGAAATATCCAACCTGACTTGTAATAAATGTGATTACAAGAGTGTCATTATGAATGTAAATTAATGCTGTGTTGCAAAAACATTAACCCAGCATCGAAGTCACATTCTTGTTTTGTACATTTGCAGCAACACCGGCTGACATGGAAGATAATCCTGGTGAAGTCATCTGTAACGTCCTTGATCAACTTGACGCACCAAGCCTCAAAGCCATATTGCAGCATCTAATAATATTCCACGACCACAGTGAAGGTAAGCAGCAGTGTACATTTTTATTCAGGAAAAAGAGTGAGAATTTTAATTTCAGATATTGCAAGGTTATTCGCTCTTACCTAATCGAGTGGAACAATCGTGTATTTTTTCTTGCATGAAAAGACAGTGAGAGGTTAGGGCAGCCGAATGAAGATTCTGTGCAGAGAAATCGCGAGTAGCCACTGGGCGGGAACGAAAAGCTGGGAAATATTAAACTAACATTTACCAGAATGCTCCCAAATATTTGCGATATTTGACATGAGAAAAGAAACATTCTTCTGTCCATTAGATTCCCCGCATCTGCACCGACTTTACGAAAGATCCATCCACTGTAGCCCCACATTTAACACAGTCAATCCATCTAACCTAGACATCTTGGACACTAAGGGACAATTTAGCATGGTTAATGTATGCACATCTTTGGACCCTGAGGAATAATTTAGCATGGCCAAAACACCTGACATATTTATGGACACTAAGTGACACTTTAGGACTGCCAATCTAAATAATCTACACATCTTTGGATACTACGGGGCAATTTAGCAAGGCCTGTCCACCTAACTGATATATTTTTGGACCCTGAGGAATAATCTAGCATGGCCAACCCACCACGCTGGGTATTTTTGTACACTAAGGTGCACTTTAGGATTGCCAATCCATCTAATCTACACATCTTTGGACACTAATGAACAATTTAGCATGGACAATCCATTTTACCGATATATCTTTGGACCCTGAGGAATAATTCAACATGGCCAACCCACCGAACTGACACATTTTCGGACAGTGAAGGAAAATGTGGCATGGCCAATCCACCTAAACTGCTTACCATTGGGCTGTGGAAGCAAACCAAAGTGCCCGAAAGAAAACCACGCATACACGTGCGGAACGGGCCAATTCCACACAGACAGTGACCCAAGTCTGGAATCGAACCGGAGTCTCTGCCTCTGTGAGGCAGCAATGCTTACCGGTGTGCCATCATGCCACCCCGTGCGCAATATTCTAGCAAATATAAATCAAAATAAACTAGATGAGACTTAAGAGATTAGAAATCAATAGAGCATTTCCCTCGTAAACAAATCTAGAACAATGAGGCGTTAATTTCCGTTAATGGGTGGTTGATTTGAGGCTGAGACCAGGAGGAACAGTTTCTCTTTGGAGGTGCTGATTTTTGTTAACTTCATGTTTTGAGGCTGTCATTGAGTATTCCCAAGCCTATGATACACAGAATAGTGGGATATGCAGCAGTCGGGCATGATGGTGAACAGGCAGTAAAGTGGAATAATAACTAGGATACACGATGGTCAGAATAATACGAAGATGAGGTGAATGGGATTGCACTCTCGACGGGTTGCATGGCCCAGTCCTATTTTATTACGTTTTCTATTAGGCACTGATAGATTTAAGGTCGTTAGCCCGATAACCAGCAATCAGATGAGGGACATTTATTTTCCTTTCTTTTGGAGAAGAATTGAATAATAACTGCTTCAACTGGTACTGGATACATATTCGAAGCGGAAATGAATGGATCATTTGGGGGAACGTGCAGACGATGGCAATAAAGGGGCCAAACGTTCCCCTTCGTTTCTGCAAGATCCTCCAATAACGTAATCTTGTCGATTCACTGAAGAACTGCAGATGCAGAGAGAGGGATGTTACTATTCGGTAACACAGAGCTTTAGATTATCCACTTGTGCAATATTCTATCAGTTCAGGTATTGCAATGTTGGACAGCTGTATTATCGGTTGAGAGAAGAAAGCACAGGTCCTTCGGAATATAATTTCAACTACCTTACAGAGTGTTCTTTTTATTTAATTGAATGGCTTCATGTGTCCCACAGGTGCTCCAGTGCAGCTCAATGCATGACGTCTTACAGCTCCTGGCTAAAGATCACACCCACAGAGATCAATCCGGCATCATCCGTGCACTGAACAGCTCCCATTGAAAGCCATGCTGAAAACTGCATTTGTGCATCCTCCTCTGTGAGCATTCAGCTGTGAAGCTGACACACACACACACACACACACACGCACGCACAGAGATGAGCTCGGGGAACTATGTTCAAGTCTGTTCCAAGTTGAAACACGGTTTCATGTCTTTTTTGGATTACGAGTGAAAAACGTTTGCAGAAATAATGCGAACTCAAAACCCTTCTCCCTTCAATGAAAAAAAAAAATCATTTGTCAAAGTACAAGGACAATAATTCATTCCAAGGAAGCAATCTTATGCTGCGGAAAATTAATACGACTGTCGCTCCTCACAGTCTGCAAACCCGAACAGATCATTTTACCTCTAACCCTAAATTCGACTGAGATCCGTCTGTTTCCAAAACAGCAATCCTAAATCTATTGTCAAATCTAGACAGTGACAATGACACTGTACGGATTAAGTAGCCAGGACTTGGGAAAGAGTTTTGGTTCAATACAGGAAATGTTTTTTTTTTCTCAGAAACTGGCTTCTGGGCTTAGTGCCACATTTCTGCTGTGCCCTTTTGTGAAAAGGCTCTCTCTCCCTCTGCCTCTTCTATAAATGTGATCTGCTTCCTAACCACTATCCTATGACTCATAAAGTATTTCGATTTCCAAGAACATCCTCATAGTACTGCACTGAAATGTAAAAAAAATGTAACAATTTTGACTGAACTCGCAGAATGCAAAATTTAATTTGACTCGTATCTACTGGTGGCACAATCCTTAGCACATCTGCTCCACTGGCCTGGAGCCAGGTTCGATTGCAGCCTCAGATGACTGCCTGTGTGGAGTTTCCATGTTCTCTTCCTGCCCCAGGCTCCCGCCTGCATGGGTTTCCTCCGGGTGCTCCTGTATTCTCCCACAGTCCAAAAATATGTAGATTAGATGGATTGGCCATGGTAAATATTGCCCCGGACTGTCTAAAAATGTGCAGGTTGTGCGTACTGGCCATGGTAAATTATCCGTTCGTGTCAGGGGAACCAGCAGGGTAAATGTGAGTGGTTACGGGGATAGGACCTCGGTGGTGACTTTATTTGAATTCATTCACGGGACATCAGCGTCGCTGTCTGGCCAAAATTTGTTACCCATTCCAGTCGCCCTGGAACTGAGTGCCAATAGATACTAGTGAGGAGACCATTGCTACAGTCTTAAACACAGTGGAAGTCTTTGGTCGCACCAAGATTTGTGGTCGCCATGGGGATTCTACGGCACACAGTTGTTCATACTAGTGGAGACTAGCATTGATTTAGCCCCTGAGGCTGTACCTCCAGATGTCGGTATTGAAGGAGAAGCTGGGCCATGGGCTGTGCATACGCTAGAAAGCTTGGACACACAGGATGCTGTTCCTGAAGAGGACGCTTTCCATCCAAAGCTGTTGTTAGTACTACAACAGGAAGGCAAGTCAATGCAGGATTTTCAGGCCATAGTATCAGAAAACCAAGCTCCCAAAGTGGATGTGAACATGGATTTAGTGACTGCCATAGGTAACCTAGTGGACAAGTGCAACCAAGTGTCTACCGATGGGCCTAGCTACAGAAAGCTGAGACTGTTTTCAGGACGGAAACCTGTACCCCCAGGTGAGGAAGAATATGATGCCTGGATGGAGTAGGCTACCCAGATGATCAGTGAGTGGCAATACACTGACGCCACCAAGAGACAGCGTATAGTGGAGAGCTTACAAGGGCCTGCTGCTGACAGCGTCCGATTTTTGAAAGTTAGCACTCCCACTGCTACAGCCACCGATTATTTATCTGCTCTGGACACAGCTTATGGCATCACAGAGAGTGGAGCCGACATCTTGGCCAAGTTCAGACACACATACCAGGATGAAGGAGAAAAGCTCTCTGCTTTCCTCTATCGCCTTGCCAAACTTCTCCATCGTGCTGTTCTTAAGGGAGGAATTACGGCTGCAGACATGAATCGAGCTTGGATGGAACAGCTAGTAAAGGGTGCACTCACTCGAGACATGGTTGCTCTGCGTGTAAGGATGAGCCACACCCTGGACAAACCCCCTTCCTTCTTCCAGCTGATGCGGGAGGTAAGAGAGGAAGAAAATTCGTTTAGCGTCAGAGAAGGGGTGAAAGCCACTGTACCGCAGTCCTCAGTTACATCTGCGTTGAACAACCTATGAAATGAGGTAAGGGAACTGACTTCTCAGGTGGCCAGACTGTTGAGCGCCGTTCCAGTTACCCCTACATCTGAAAGTAGGACAGCAAGGATTGGGTCCACACAGCAAGCGCCAGAAGCTGCCGTTCGGAAAAGTTCGCCCCGAGTGAAAAGGTCCAAACCACTGCCGGCAGGAATCTTTTACTCCACGTTTGGGCAAGATGGGCATACAAGGAGAGAGTGCAAAGAACCCGAGGATCTGAGGAAAGTGAATCAGAAGCTGATCAAAAATAAGCAGACAGCAGGGAAACGTCTCACGAGCCAGATGAAGGAATGGTGCTTGGTTCTGTCTGAAATACGTTCAACCCAATGTCCACCCCCAGCAAAGCAAGACTCAAACCAGCTACCTGCAGGATTCGTGGGGCCCATCTCTGATGTACCTGTGCAAATAGAATGAGTTTATGCAAGATCTTTGCTTGACAGTGGCTCCCAAGTAACCATTTTGTATCGCAACTTCAATGACACCTACCTGAAACACTTACCTCTCCAGCCACTTGAACACCTGGAAATATGGGGTTTAAGCTCTCACCAATACCCATATGCTGGCTACCTGTCCATACAACTCGAGTTCACTGCCGGTGTAATCGGAGTGCCGGAGACAGTTGACAGTTTGGCCTTAGTATGCCCTAACCCTGTGAAAGATGACAACATTGCCGTGCTGGTGGGGCTGTTGAGAAAACGTGTGAGCACTGAGGTTGACCCAAAGCCTACTCCCTCTCCAAGAGCCCTTAGGTGCAGGAAAGCAAAAGAAAGGAATCAAACTCCTGAGGTTCTCAAAGATGACTCCGCAGATGATGTGCTCCTGGGAGATCAAAACTCGTCAGAGTCAGAGTATGGACATTACCCAGAGGACTTGATCATTGACAATCCTGAGGACATCTGTGAACAACCAGAACAGGATGTCATGCCCACAGAGTCCAATCCCCCCACAAACCTACAGAACTCACAGCCAGCTCAGAACCTTCAGAAGGGCTAATTGTTGTGATAGAAGAGGTCGTAACTGAGCAAGGGGAAGTAGAATCAGAAAGTTCTGTTGAGGGCACTTGCACTACAGACACATCTAACATAACAAATCCGCAACCAGAGATAAGGAGATCACAGAGAGAGAGAGAAAGCCAGCAGACCACTTACATTATAAAAAAACTGTGAGAGCCGTGTGCCAAGTATGTAGTAGTAGGACATACAAGTGTTCACTCAGCTACGCCACCCATTATGCATTTCCCTGAACACTGCAATAGTTGGCATGCATGGTGGTGTAACTCCTTTGCTCAGTGCTCGTCATGTATGAGGAAGGTACCACTCTTTTCACCCACTATTATACCAGTCATCGCACTATAAGGTACATGGTGTGATTGGTTAACTGGGTTCTATGTCATGTAGCTCAGCATGGGGGCATGCTGTATTTTTGGTGGGGGGAGAATGTAAGGAACTGAGAAAAATGGGGATTTGTGGGGAAGACATTTACAAGTGTTCTGTGTCCCTTGTGGGTTTCAGTGTCCTGTTTGCTGAACAGGATGCTGTGTGTTGAGTGATATGGGCTGGGCCAATCGGATTGCTCTGGGGGCGGGAAGAAAAAAAAGGCGCCAGGAAGTGAAGCAGTTGCCGAGGGTGCAGGGAGTGTGCAGAGAGAGATAGCCACGTTTTGAAGAGGACCTTTTCCCACGCAGGGAGTATTCAGTTTGGAGTGAGAGGCAGCCAGGCGTTCTCCTGCCTGTTCTTTTCATTACTGCCGAGGAGGACAGCCTTCAGGGCACTGGACCTCCATTGCTGCACGGATAGCTCGCGGCACCTCTGCCTCCTGCAGCATCATCTTCCACACGTGTGCCTCTTCTGGACTGTGTGTGTGTTGGAGTAATTGGTGGGGACTATACAATCCAATTGGAACAGTATCTACAAGTGCGTTACTGAGGACCAGGTTCCCCATGTGTGCACCAACGGATGGGCCCCAACGGTTATAGGTCAGAGCTCTTGGTGATGTTTTGAACACTTTTTGCGGGTTGAAAATGTTTGGTGGGAAGATCTTCGGTTTGGGATTCTTTACCTGTTGTATATCTGTTAATTATATTTGTTATTGAATGTATTTTTGTTATTCTGATGACATATATTTAAATAGTAGCCCCAGGTAGTGGTCAGGGGGTTACAAGTAGATGGGCCGATTGGCCTCCGTCTGCACTGTGTGGATACTATAATTCCAGCCCAACACTTCGTGAGAGTTGTCGATCACCACCCTGTCTCCGCTCAGTATCCCATCTCCCGGTCACATTCCCTGTCCCATCGATCAACTATATTTTTGAATGCTCGCACAAGGGGAAAACGGCCGAATGGTTTGCTCCTGCTCCCACTTCACATGAATGTTTGTCTTACCGTCTGAAATAACCAATGATGGTGATTTGTCAATTTTCCTTGCTGCACTACCTGTGACCGTTCCTTGATGTTCCTGGAATGAGATCCAGGGAATCCGCTCCCAACAAGCCCATGCCTCCCTATTCAATTTTTCCCCTTCATGAAACTCCCTAGAATTCCTTGGCCATGTTTTCGACCATCGGTTCAATATCTTCATTTGGCAGCTTTTGTGTGACATTGCATGAGCGAAGAATTTTAGAAAGTTTTTCTTTACATTAAGACGCTACGCGAGTTGGTTTTATTGGTATTAACTGCTGTTCCACTCAACTGTTTACCCTCCCCAGCCTAACACCAACACCACTGTGGCACCTAACACCACTTTGTCTCTAATTTTGACGCGTTAACAATCCAGCTTGCATTCTTTATTTTATTCATTCGTGGGACATGGGCGTGACTAAACGGCCAATGTTAATTGCCCATCACGAGTTGTGCTTCAAGTGCGTTACTTGCTTGGCTATTTCAGAGTTCGATTGAGAGTCCACCACATTGCATTGGCTCTCGAGTCACATGTAGGCCAGACCGGGTAAGGACGGTAAAAATCCTTCCGTGAAGGACATCAGTGACATCAACTGCTCTGACAGCATCTCTGTGCAGAGAATAGAGCGAATGTTTCAAGAATATACAAGAGGGAGTCCTCTTTCCGAAATGATTGAACTCGATGTCAAGCCAATAAGGTTGTAAGATGCCTAACTTGAAGATGATGTGCTGCTCTTACCAATTACGGTGGGCTTAACTGAAATGTTGCAGCAGGCTGGCATGTGCAAATGAGAGCAGGATGGAGAATGGAAATAGCTAGCGACAGGAAGGTCTGGGTGCTGCTTGCACATGGAGCAAAGGTGTTCTAAAATGTGTTCATGCAGCCTGCGTTTAATCTCTCCCGTATAGAGTTTAACACATTTGGAGCAGCGAACGCAAGACACCAGATTAAAAATGGTTGTACCTCAACTGCTGCTTCAAATTAAAAAACTCAATGTTTAGTTCCTTGGATGGTAAGCAGGGTGAGGTAAAGATGAAGATGTTGCATTTTCTGCGATTGCATGGAAGGTAACGTGTGATGCGGGTGAGGATTTGGGGATGATGGAGGAGAGGACCTGGGTATTGCGGCATGAACAGTCACCGTGGAGTGCTAACAGTTGGCGTGAGTCAGATGTGTTTGTTACTGGCTTTTTGTTGGAGTTTGTAGAAATGGTGCAAGTTAAAACATTAAAGGGTAATTCTGTTGGCGTGAACAATAAGGCCAGGGGACGCCATCCTGGGTCTGAGGATAAGGGACAGCTGAGGATAAGGGACAGAGGTGGGAAGAGAGGCGCGGGACATGGGTCGGACAAGATTAATAGCTGTGTCAAGCTCAATGGCTGGGAATGGAAGTGATGCCTGCAGTGCCCTTTTCGAAAGTGGATTCGTCAGAAATGATGCAATGGAGGCAAAGCAACTGAGAGAATGGGATGGAGTCATTGCAGCATGTGGGGTGTGAAGAGCTAAAGTCGAGGTTACTGTGGGAGTTGTTGGGACTGTAATTTATATTAGTCTGTCACCAGATATGGAGACATAGAAATCATGGAAGGGAAGCCAAATATCAGAGGTGGACTATGTGAATGTGATAAAGGGGTGGAAATTGGAAGCGAAGTTGCTAAATATTTCCTGTCTCGGCGAGAACATGAAGCTGCATAAAAACTGTCGTGTTTCGACTGGTAAAAGTTCAGTGGGAAGTCCTGGAGATGGATGGGAACAAGGCATTCTCCAAATTCCACATGGTTCCTATAGATACCAACAACCATACTTTTCATTTGGACGAGGTGAGCCACGGTAAATGTGAAATTGTTCAGTGGGACGGCAGTTGAGAAGTGGCCTCGAAATGGTTGAGATTTTCCTGTGGAGTTTTCACCAAGTAACGGCAGATCTGTATTTTACAATATAGTGCGCCCTGAAAGCGGACTTCTGTCTGAAGACCACTCATTACTCAGTATCGGCCAATGTTTTCCTCCCTCAAAACCGCCAATTCTCGATCCTGGCGTCCCGCTCGTACTGGGCCTCAGAAAGAGCAGCACTCTCTCAAACCTCGCCCTCCTATCGTGTGCCACTTCCTCTGCACTGAACCCCCAGCAGTTCATTTCTCCCTCAGTTAGTTCAATTCCACAGTGCAGACCCCATTATAATAGAACCAATGAGAGTGCAGCATTCCATTCGGCAAACTTGGTTTCATTGGGGAAATAGGTCGCACCTCAACCTAACGCCGATTGCTCATTTTTCCCCACCATTCTCGACTTGATCCAATCCATCTGTTGTCGGATCACATTCCCCTCCATGCTTATTCCCGATTTGGCATGCAGTAGTTCGATTCCAGGCTTCGGTGACTGTCTGTGTGGAGACTGCACATTCTCCTGTTTCGGCGTCGGATCCTCTGGATGCTCCTTCAGAATGTGGCGACTAAGGAATATCCGCAGTAACTTCATTGCATTGTTAATGTAACCGACCTGAAACACTTCAAAATAAAATGTAACCGACCTGAAACACTTCAAAATAAACTTTAAACATGATTTTTAAAAAAAAGTATAGGTTATTTGGGATCACTAGTGGCAAATGTGTGAGATTACAAGTGTAGGACGGTGCAGACTGTCTGTGTGAGATAAAATGTCAGACAGTAGGTAGACTCATGAAATGCCAGATGGCCTCTTCTGCACTATTGGGATTCTATATATGAAGAGGCAACACACATGAAGGGGCGGCACGGTAGCACAGTGGTTAGCATTGCTAATTTACAGCGCCAGCGGCCTGGGTTCGATTCCCAACTTGGGTCACTGTCTGTGTGGAGTTTGTACATTCTCCTCGTGTCTGCGTTGGTTTCCTCCGGGTGCTCCGGTTTCCTCCCACAGTCCAAAGATGTGCGGGTTAGCTTGGTTGGCCATGCTAAAATAAAAATTGCCCCTTCGTGTCCTGAGATGCGTCGGTTACAGGAAATAGCGGGTAAATATGTAGGGATATGGGGATATGGCGTGGGTGCGATTGTGGTCGGTGCAGACTCGATGGGCCAAATGGCCTCTTTCTGCACTGTTGGGTTTCTATAATAACATAAGATAACATAACATCATTGAACCGTGGGAGGAAACTGGAGCGCCCGGGGAAACCCAAGCAGACTCAGGAACATGAAGGCTTGAATTAACCTTGCTCCCTGGCGCTGTGAGGGAGCAATGCTAACTTTGTGCCACTGTGCAACTATATACTACTATATACTGCATCTATTTTCCAATGTTATTAGCGGCTCTACTAATCAAAACGAAATCCTTCAAATCCATGCTGTCTCAACAAATCAGAATGTAATACAGACCATTCAATCTTCCTTGAGCCTCCACTTTTCGAAAGGGGAAAAAACAATGTCTCAGCAACAAGTACTCAAAAAAATATATACATACTCTCCACTTCTAATCAGGTGCTGTGTAAATATTATCTGTACCAATTCTAATGAGATCACAGCCTTCTTGTAATATGCTGACCGCAAATGCACACAACATTCGAGCTGTACTCACATTGTTTCGCACATTGTGGTGACAAACTAAATGTATCCCAGACAGAATGTGGCCCTTGGTAATAATGCACTTGACTGTTTGGAGATGAAGAATTGTTTTAATTATTTCCTCCAACACTTTTTCTGTTTAATCAATTCACTCATTACTCTTCTAAACTCCAGCGGGTACAAGCCGAGCCTGTCCAAACATTCCACATGAGGCTATCTGCCCATAGCAGGCATGAGCCTGCAAAACCTTTTCTGAAATACCGTGTTTGCACCTTCCCTTAAATCAGTTACAAAAACTGTATAGGTCACTCCCGATGGGGTTTCACGTGTACTCTGTACAAATGAATGATAAACTCTACACCATTTGATTAATTCGCTTTGCAATAAACTATAACATTCTATTTGCTTTCCCAGTCAGTCGCTTTATTTGCATACTGGGCTTTTGTGGTTCATACAGGAAAACACTCAGATCTCTCGGCATATCAGAGTTTTGAATTCGCTGATAAGATATTAGTTTTCTTCTTCCTGTCAAAGTGGAAAATTTCACATGCTCATTGAACAGGCCTTTTTCCATTCTCAGAACGCATGTGTTTTTTTGCTGAAATGAAGGAGGTTGAATTCACTTGTTTATTAAGTGACAGCGCCTAAGCTAATTCTCAAAGGATTATTACTTGTCCCAGTTGAGCTTTCCCTCTTCTATTAATCAGGGAGCACCTTTATTGTTTTGCACGCAGTGTCAGCAGCTGCATCATCTCCAGCACTAAGAGACATCAATCATTACATCGAAAGGGAGAAGATAGATCCGAATCTCTGAACAATAGTTTGTAATAGTACAGCAATGGAGCAGAATCTGAGAACACTTGAGCGGACTGGCACAACAGTGAACAGGTGTTTCTCGTTTCTGCGTCACTACCTTTCTGAAAGATATGACCGTTTATCATTAGCCAATCGGATCAGTGTTATACTTGATCTGATTGCGACGCTGTACTATCCAATCATCGCTGCTTTTGGTCTAACTGGTAAGTCTCTCCATCAGAAATTCATTTTGTCAGCTGCATGACACTCTCTTACTGATCCTGTTAAACTTTTGGAATCTGAACCGATTCTGTTCGGTTCCCTTTGCAAATTCTAATTCTGGCAGGGAACCAAACTGTTTTCAGCCTCCGTGAATCTGTTTGAACTTGAGATTTACAAATACTCATCTTAGCCGTGTCCCATGCTGCCTCTTACCAACTCTGTGCAACGCCCATCAGCATTCTGTAAAAGCCGATCAGCTGCACAAACCCTCATTTGTACCATTGCGAGATGACAAACTGGCCATGTTAATGTTCTCCTCTTCACTTTAACAACATTCAATATTCATATCTCACAGTCGTTATAAAACGTGGCTGCTTGCATTCTCAAGCACAACAAATCTCGTTCACATACCATTGTATTGCCCACCTTGAAATCCAATTTGTGTCTTCTCACTCTGTGTTCCATCCAAAATCAGCACAGAATACTGCATTGCATTATTAACGTCTCACTGTCCGGCCTCAATCTTTAATCTGATTTTCATATATCAAGGTAACTCTGTCCCTGTGCTCCAGATTAATTTTACCAGTTATATTGTCTGCCAATGTTACTCCCTTAAAAATGCATCACCCGCACTTCCCCGCACTGTCCTCCACCTGCCATGTTCATTTACTATCCACCAATTTGTCTATGTCCTTTTGAATTTCTAAACCGTCCTTCTCACAACTTGCAATCCCTCCTAGTTTTGTCATTTGCAAACTTTTGAACTGTTTCCACACACCAATATTTAGATTATTAATATAATGGAGTAAGGTCAAAGGTTCCAATATTGTCCCCTCGGTGAACTCCTCGGCAAACTTTCCTGCGGCCCGAGAAATGTCCATCAAGCATTGCTCTATTTTGCCGATCAGTCGGCTAATTATGCAACCACGTTACTACTGTTCTTTTTTATTCTGTACTAAAACTTTTCTCACCTGTCTACTGTATCACATTGTACCGAATGCTTTCCAAATGCCCAAGTGCACCACAGCAACAGCATTGACCGTATGGACCATTTCTGTTGCCTCTTCGGAGAACTCCAGCAACTTAGTTAACACGGTTTCTACTTTAAATATTCATGCTGCTCTTGTTAATCAACATTCAATTCGTCATTTAACTAGGAATTGCACCGGGAATAACTGTTTCTGGAAGTTTTTGCACCGCTGAAGTTAAACTCACTGGTCTGTATTTGCTGGTCACATCGATAAACCTGCTTTGCACAAGCGCATAACATCAGTAATTCCGCAATCCTCCGGCACCGCCCTGAGTCCCCGGAAAAGTTTAGTATTATGGTCAACAGCTCTGAAATTTCCACGTTCACATTTTTCTTCCGTGTACCAGTGAAGTCAGTAACCTACATATGTTCTAATCTGGTAGCTCCACAATTCATTGCATTTTCATAATTTAACCCTCCCTCAGGTAAGTAACAGTAATTGTTTTCTATCCCTATTTGTTTGCAAATATTTTACGTCAAGTATTCTCTGAATAAATTAAACAGGATAGTTTTTCTTCTTCTGTATCATTCCCCATCAAAAAAGATTTGGCACTTGAGGTTCATTAGTGCGTTGTTTTGGAAACAAATATCCACTAAATCGAGTGAACAGCACGGCGAGCAGATTCCATGCTGGATTTCACACGAGGCTGCTTGAACTGTGTCATTGTTTGGACTGGTTTTAATGTGATGCCAAACATCCATTCCACGCGACTTGAGTCACTTTTTCGAAAGTTGGTCTGTTCAGTTGTAACCACTGTTCTCAGATCCCTGGCCCGGAAGACCGCAGGTCCAACATTCCCAATAAGCCTGGATCATCTCGGGTTAATGAGAGCGCAGGAGCGCAGACAGGAGGTGCAGCAGACCGAGAGCTGCAGCGGATATGTTGCAAGATAAAGAGATATCAGTTCGGTGAGTCTGCAACACGAGATGAATTGACTGGCAAACAGCACATGCAGTGAGTGATAGACAGAGCCAAACAATACCACAACCAATAGAGCAGATCTAAATGTTGCAGTCCTGAAGATCCAGTCTTGAATGGCGCTGGTCAAATCAATAACTTCGTGGAGGATGAGTCACCACCAGTATCAGCACATCAGTGCAAGATGAAAGGCTGCAGTGTGTTTAGGAAACTTAAACCAAACGTGTGGATAAAACGTATCTGACTTCACTTGAGGTCCCCAGTTTCACATATAATTTTCTTCAACCAACTAGATTCACTCCTTCTTACGAGGAGAAACGGCTGTCCCCACTGTATACTCCGAAGACAGTGACAGGCAGTGACCTGCAGCACGATGGCTCAGTGGTTAGCTTTGCTGCCTCACAGCACCAGGGACATTGGGCCGATTCCGGCCTCGGGTCTCTGTCTGTGTGGAGTTTGCAGGCTCTCATTGCATCTGCATGGGTTTCCTCCAGATGCTCCGGTTTCCTCACACAGTCCGAAACACCTGATGGTTAGGTATTTTTGGCCATGCTAAATTCTCCCTCAGTGTACCCAAGAGATGCCCGAGTGTGGCGACCAGGGGATTTTCACAGTATCTTCAATGCAGTGTTCATGCAAGCCGACTTGTGAAACTAATAAGTGTAAACTAAACTAGCATTCCATCAACATTCCATGATCCAGAACATATCACGGCGCGAGCAAATATAGCAGCTGGCATTTAGCTGGAAATCTGCCAACATACCCAGCTGCTTATGGTGAGAAAGGGAAGGACATATCAACCCCAGTCAATTAACACCCCTTCAGTCTAGTCCGGATTATGATAAATGTAGCAGCAGGTGCCAAGACTATTGCTACATAGTGGCAGTTATTCAGCATTTACCTGCTCACAGTCTTATAGTTTGTGTTCTGCAAGGCTAAATGAGCTGTTGAAGTCATTGCCTCCAAAAAATGGACTAAGCAGGTGAACTCAGGGGTGTGTTACCGTGACTGTGGTTGACCTGATTTGGGATGAATGAACACCAGCAAAAGCAGAACTGAATTCAATGGAATTCAGGGAGAATGTTGCAGATCCGACATAACGCAATGTCTGATGGTTGGAAATGTTGGACCTCAGTCTTGTCAGTCCAGGTACATTATTGCAGAAGGGCCTCAGAATTACCAACCTAACCTCAGCCAAGTGCAGCTGCTTCATCATTGACCATCCTCTCATCATGAAATCAGAATTGGGGATGTTGCCTGAAGATTTCATCATATTTAGTATCATTTCTGCCTCCATGGACACTGAAGAATTCCATTTATGAATGCAGAAAAACCTGAACAATATCCAGGGTGAGGCTGAAAATTTGAAAATATAATTCACACCACGGAACTGCTCGCTAGATGCTTCCTTCAAAAACAGCGAATTCAACCATCACCCCCTCGGTATTCATTAGAATTTCCATCACTGAATCACTATCTAGATCCGGTGGGGGGGGGGGGGGGGGGGGAGCGCGGGGGAGGTGAACATCGACCAGAAACTGAGATGGATTAGCCAAATTATTACTGCGGAGAATCGAGCCAATCAGAGGTCACGTGTCCTGCCGATGATAATTCACCTGGTCAATCTCCAAAACCTGTCCAGCATCTACAAGGAACAATTCCGGACAATACGGTGTTAATCATCCGTTTGATGGATGTGTGCATCTTCACCAACACTCAGGAAGCTTGGCACCATCAGGAGTGATAGGTAACACATTCAACACTGACTCTCTCCACCACGTCATACATTGGCAGCAGGATGCGCAGCTTTCCAATTAGAAAACACAGTGAACACCAACGACTCGTACTGCCCAACTCTCACACACTCACTAACTCATCAAACAACTTCTAGGCATATTCTGTCACTCAGCTGCCACAAACACACTCATTCCCTCGCCCCCGCTCCCAGTAACAATCACACACCCACTACAGTATAAACTTACACTTTCCATCCCCCCCACCAAATACATACACCCGCACACACACTCACTCTCTCTCTCACCCACACGCAATCACTCATTCTCTGACTCAGACAGATGCAGACGAACAATCCAGACACTCACGCTGTCCCAATTACAACCACACTCAAACTTTCTCTGCAACTCACTCATTTCCCAATTCCAACAAAAGAACAAACCGAATTTCTCATTCCCACACACACAGATACACGAGCCGCCTCGCTCACACTTAGACAGAGACACACAAACAATGGCAAAACACCAAGTCTATTTCCCTCTCACACACACACAAACACGCATACACTCCCAATTCCACATGCAAGAGCACTTTCACAAACACACTTAAACATTCTCTTGTCTGCTTCCCACGCTCACAGACACACACATTTTATCTCTTGCACACCTTTCTCTCACACATACAATGATGCTCACTTTCACATTCCCACAATCTCTCACCCACATTCGCCTCATGCTCTGCCCCGTCTCTCTGATACAATATAGACATGCACACATACATACACAAACACACACACAGACACACACACACACGCACACATACATACACAAACACACACACACACACATGCACACACACACAGACACACAGACACACACACACATGCACACACACACACAGACACATACACAAACACACACATGCACATGCACGCACACACAGACACAGACACAAACACACACATGCACATGCACACACAGACAGACACATGCACACACACATACATACACACACACAGACGCACACACGCAGTTTCTATTCTTTTGTTCAGGCCGAATATTAGCAAACAAAAGTGAATGGAATAACGCTGAACATCTCAATAAATTTTTAATCAAAGTGTTTACTTTGTTCAATGCCCGTTGTCTGTCTTACTGTTTATTTCACTCTCTTGCAGCGAACCTCCTTACTGGGTTAATACTAACCCGTGGAAGATGTGGTCTCTCCAAATGTGTCACTTACTACCTGGTGGCCATGGCAACAGCAGATCTATTTGTCATTATCTTCGACGTGATTTTGAAACAGATTCCACGTGTTTATCTTTTACATTTCTTTAATTTGCTGCGCTCTCTCAAAGTGTGCAATATCCACACTGCATTTCTTCAAATAGCAACGGACTGTTCTGTCTGATTCACCGTGACTTTCACCTTTGATAGATTTGTGGCCAGATGTTGCAGAAAGCTCAAAAGGAAACACTGCACCGTGAAATCTGCAGCGGTGACTCTGGGAACAGTAACTGGGTTGAGCTGTTTAAAAAAAAATGTTCTGGTGTTTTACGTTCACAGGTTCATATGCGTTTACAAAAGGACTATGGCTTTGTAGACGTATAAGTGGCTTTATAACCTCCCCTATTTGGGTATCAATCGAATTGCTGCAATATATTTTAACACCTTGTATTCCATTTGTCCTGATTATAATGCTCAATACCTTCACGGTCAGAAATATTTTAGTGACCAGCAGAGCCCGCAGAAGACTCCATGCTCAGAGCATTGAGCAGACTCACATTGATCCAGAAATGGAGAATCGGAGGAAATCCATGATTTTACTCTTTGCTATATCAGAGAATTTTATTCTGTTATGGGCATTGCTGGTGTTTTATTCCATACAGACATGCATGACGTTTCTCCAGATTACGGATATTGCTGTGGACTATTTTATCATAAAATTGGGCACCATGCTTCAACTTCTTAGTTGCTGCACAAACACTTGCATCTATGCAATAACACAGACAAAGTTCAGGCAGCAGGTGAGAACTATGCTAAAATATCCCTTCAGTAGAATTGTGAAATCTATCCAATGATTCAAATAGATGAATAATTGAAATTTCCCATAAAGTCAATACCTAATTTTACTTGTAAATGGACCAATTACTTTAAGTTGTAGACAGCGTGTGGTTGGTTTATGTCGCTGTCCATGTGCAGCAAGTATTCCTGCACTAATAGAACATGTGGTGCATCTTCATCTATGATAGGAAAGGTTGGAGAGGTGGTTGGGAGGGGAATGACAGAGTGGGGAGGGGGGGTGGCGTTGGGGGGAGAGCCTGTCATTATGGCAACAGAACTGGCTGAAGAATATCTCTATTGTAATAGAGATGGAATGCAGTCAAAATGATGGTAGCAGAGCAGGGCGGAGGATTGTCGCTAATCAAACAAAGCATGGAAGGTGGTGAAACGGGCAGCCGTGGGATTTCTCTTTAGCTGCAGCGATGTGGTGTGGCAGTTTTCAACTAGAATTGGAGGATCTGCTTATGTTGGTATGCGTTAACAATATTTCAAAGTCTATGTTAGATTTTGTGTCCATTAGATTCAGGGCCCCCATTAATTTCAGGGTCTTTGTCAGTATAAAGGTATCTTTCAGTTGCAGCAACATTAATTGCAGTCTCACCACAGCGCCCCCATCCCAGAGTCCTCCCCCTTCAATCACTGCAAATCACAAACACTTTTAGAACAGTACAAATGCATCTAATGGGAACTCTTGGCTTGGACATGGTCATGTGGGTGTTCCTTAAAGCAATGTAAATGCCCCGCAGCTTACAGCTTGAGCAATGTCATTGCGGGGGAGGGGGGGGGGGGTGTAGATAAGCTGTGGCAGTCGGGTGATAGGGTTTGTTTCCTTTGGGCTTTCAGCTACGTTTTTGGAAGCTAAGAAGCAGACTGATTTTCTCCCTGCTTTTTTTTCTCTTTGTTTCGTTCTGCCTTAAAGGATCTATGTTTTGGGAAAATCGATCCGACTACAACCTCTTCTGAGTTTCTTCACAAGGAAAACATGGCAAATAGGAACAGGAGGAGACCATTCAGCCCATCGCAGACCTGCACCGATAACAGTCCCACCCTATCCCATAACACCTCACACTTACCCTGCTGATCCCTCAGAAACTAGAGACAATTTGTCATCGCCCATCAACCTAACCCTCACAGCTTTTGACTGTGGGAGGGAAAGGGAGCACCCGGAGGAAACCATGATCAGCCATGATCACAATGGATGGCACAATGGATCACAATGGATCACAGGCTTTGAATTGAGGCCTAGTCACAAAGGCCTTGAATTGAGGGCTTGTCACATACAACTGGAATTGAGGTCTAGTCACACAGGCCTTCAATTGAGCCTTCGTCGCGCAGGCCGTCAATTGAGGCCTAGTAACACACAACTTCAATTGAAGCCTAGTCATACAGGCCTTAAACTGAGCTTTGTCTGCAGGTTTTGTATTGGGATCTAGTCACACAGAACTTGAATTGAGTCCAGGTCACACTGACCTTCAATTGAGGCCTAGTCACACAGAATTTGAAATGATAACTAGTCACACTGGCCTTGAATTGAGACCTTGTAACATAGGACTTGAATTAAGAAGTAGTCACACAGGCCTTGACTTGAGTCCTAGTCACACTGACCTTGAATTGAGGTGTAGTCACATATAACTTGAATGAGAACTAGTCACACAGGCCTTGAATTGAGGTCCAGTTACACAGGCCTTGAATTGAGGCCTAGTCACACAAGCTTTGAATTGAGGCCTACCTCAGGTGCAAAGAACAAGTCCCTCTCCAACCGCACCCCCCTCCCCCACCCCTAGTGAAACTGAACAACCCATTCCATCCACAAATCCCACCACCCTGTCTAAAAACACAAGTAGGACTCTGGGATGGAGAACAAGCCTTTCCCCAGGCACAGGAATTTGAATTTCAGCTCCCTCTCCCTCCCAAATGTTTCACAGTGAGAGAGGCAGACTGAGAATGTTACAAACAGAAACTCAGTCAAAGTAGATTGAAGCGCTGCCCTGTGCTCTTACACAGCACCGTGACGTTACTGAGAGTAAAACACAGGCACTGTCCAATTGGCCAATTAAACCGTGTCCCATGTCAGAACACGATCAAAACATTCTCTCTGCAGCTCTGCCTTACCCTGTTCCTCTCTATATCCCACCCACCTTTCCCTCAATCGTTCATGTTTAAAATGTGGACACTGTTGTCGTGTGAGGAATATGGGGCGGGGATAAGGAGGCACAGGGCATGAACGCACAGCAAGATCCCACACACACACACACAGTCTGAAAATGTCCAGTTACAATGTGATTTTAAGTGTGGATTTCAGTAAAGCAAGTGCGCAATGAGGGACCACAACTCTCCCTCTTTCTCCCTCCCTCCATCCCTCTTCCTTCCACCCCTCCCCAGTTAAAATAATGACAAGTCACTCCAGGTTCGGTGCTGTCTCTACATTTGATATGAACAGGGAACCTACCACTTCTAGCACAGTCACTTCTCTCTGTTTTTCTCTCTCTGATTCCCTCCCTTTATTACCTCCACCATCTCCGTCCCTATCCACCCCCTCCTCTCTCTCTCTCCTGCATTTGATGATCCATCTCTGTTCTCTCTCTCTCTGCCTGTTTATCCCAGCCGCCCCCCCCCACCCCCTATCTCTGTACGTACCCATCGCCCTCCTCTCTCGCGCGCGCCTGCTTTGGATAATCTCTCTCTCTCTCTGACGATGAATCTGGATTGAAATGCTCTCTGAAAGATTTCTCTCTGACCATTTTAAACCATGTCACCCTCTGACCACTGTTTGCGTTGATCACTGATTCACATTGAGAAATGAGGCTGGGGGCAGTCGTGGGAGATGGAAGCAATCACAGTCAGTTGTCAGTACACTGAACTTGGGGAGCGGAACCATGGTCTCCCAGCAGGATAGGCTGCAGGGAAAATGTGCACAGCAAGATTCCAGTTCCTTCCAGTTCCCCCCTCTCTCACTGTTACCCTCCATTTCCCATTTCTCTCTCTGATAACTCACAATCAAAGGAGAACGATAGGGGAGAGAGAGAGAGAGAGCAGGAAAACCAACAATCACACCCTGAATTAATTTAATTATTATTTTTTTAACCATCGAGTTCTCCCACTTCAACACTGACAGTGTTCGGGAATGAAGCAAATACAAAAGGACATTCTGAGGGCCTGCTGAGATTAGACCTTGAATTGAGGCCTAGTCACAGAGGCTGCATTAAACCTCGGGGACAGAGAACAGTTTTCTCCCCCCTCCCCCAGTGAACCTGAACAATCCTCTCCAGCCCCGAAACTGCCCCAGACACGACTGGAAGGAGTGAGGGGGAAAAGGGAGCCAGTGATCCCCAGACCCTGCCCCTTTCACCCTCCCCCTACCATTAAAACAACAAATCACATTGGGATTTTCTCTGACATTCATACAAGATGCAACACAGAAACAAATGGATGAGGGAGCGGGGAAGGATTGCAGGAAAGTGAGTGCAAAACAAAATCCACACATTTCTCCCTCCTGCTCTCTCCTTCACACTCTCCCCTTCACACTCTCCCCCTCCCCCCTCCCCCCTCCTCTCTACCCCTCCCCCCTCCTCTCCACCCCTCCCTCACCTCTCCCCTCCTCTCCACACCTCCCCACCTCTCCTCTCCACCCCTCCCCCCTCTCTCCCCCCCATCCTCTCCACCCCTCCCGCCACCTCTACCCCTCCTCTCCACCCCTCCCCCACCTCTCCCCCTCTCCTCCCCCTCATGCTCTCCTGACTCACACTTTTCCCTTTACTTTCCATCTCTTAGTCTCTCTCCCCTCACATTTTCCCTCATTCTCTCCCCCTCATTGTCCTCCCCCTCAGTCTTTCCCATCACACTATCCCGCCTCAGACAGTTTCCTTTACTTTCCAACCCCTCAGCCTCTCTCCCTTCAATCTATCTCCCCCTCACTCTCTCTTCTCTCCAATCTATCTCCCCGTCATTCTGTTCCCCTCACTCACTATCTCACTTCCGCTCACTGTCTCTCCTCCTCAATCTATCTCCCTGCCACTCTGTCTCCCTCACTCTTTCCCCCTCACTCGCCCTCTGTTGTCCCCTCACTCGCTCTGCCCATCACTCTCTCTCCCCTCACTCCATCTCCCTTTGCTCTCCACCCTCACTCTCTCCCCCTCACTCAATCTCCTCTCACTCTCTCCCCGTCAGTCCCTCTCCCCTTATCTCTCCCTATCACTCTCCCTCCTCTGACTCTCTCTCCCTCACTCCTCCTCCCTTCTCTCCTCACAATATCTCCCGTTCGATCTCTTCACCATACTCTATTCCCCTAAATCTTTCCCCTCGCACTCTCACACTCACCGTCTCCCCCCACTCTGTTCACCCACACTATCTCTCCCCCTCACCCCTCATTCTCTTCTCCATCAGCCTCTCGTGCCCTCACTGCCTTCCGCCCCCAATTTCTGCCTCACTCTCACCCTCACTCTGCCCCTCAATTTTTTCACACTCCCTCCCTCTCAACTTCCCCTCTCACTTCCTCCCCTATCTCCACTCAACCTCTCTCCTCCTTACTTTCTTCCCCCTCACTCTCCCTCGTTCTCTCCCTTCAGATTCTCTCCACATCACTTTCTTCCCCCTCACTTTCTTGCCCCTCATTCTCTCCCCCTCAATCCCTTCCCCTTCACTCGCTTCCCCCTCAGTCTCTGCCCTCACACTCAACCCGCCTCACACTCTCCTTTACCTTCCCTCCCTTAGTCTCTCTCCCCTCACACTTCCGCCTCGCTCTCCCCTCATTCTCTCCCCCCTCTTCCTCCTTCTCACACTTCACCTTCACTCACTCCCCCATGCTCTCCCCCTCACGATCTTCCCCCTCAGTCTGCTATCACACTATCCCACCTCAGACACTCCCCTCTACTCTCCATCCCCTCAGCCTCTCTCCTGCTCACACTCTCTTCCCTTACCCTGTTACGATCACTTACACTCTCCTCACTCTCTCGCTTCCCCTCACTCTTGATTCCCCTTACTGTTTCTCTGCCCCTCACTCTCTCTCCCCTCACTCACACTTCATTTAGGCTTGCCCCTCACTCTGTCTCGTGTCACTCTCTCCCCTTCAGTCCCCCTCCCCTTATTCTCTCCCCATCACTCTCTCTCTCTTCTCTCCCTCACTCATTCCTCACCTTCTCTTTGCTTATCTCCCCGCGCTCTCTTCACTCAATTGATCTCCCATCACGCTCTTCCCTCTCTCCCCTCCCTCGTTCTCCTCTCACTCTTCCCCTCACTCGCTCTTCACCTACTCTCTCCCTCACTACCTTTACTCTCACTCTATCCACCCTCACATTCTCCCACTCACAATCACCCCCCTCACCCTCTTTACCCCTCACAATATCTCCCGTTCAATCTCTGCATCGCACTCTATTCCCCTAAATATCTTCCCTCTCACCCCTAGACTCTCGCACTCAGTCTCCCCCTCACTCTCTTTCTCCCTCACTCTCTCCCCCTCACTCGACCTCTCACTCTTCTCCTTCAGCCTCTCATCCCCTCAATCCCTCCCCATCACTTACTTCCCCCTCACTCTCCCCCTCAATCCTTCCTCCTCATTTCCCCCCTCATTCTTCCCCCTCACTCTTACTCCAGCTCACTCTCTCCCCGACAATGTCTCCCCATTAATCTCTCACCCCATCACACCTGGCCCCTTACTCTCTCTCCTCTCACTCTCCCCATCACACACTCTCCATCTCTCTCTCCTCTCAGTATCTCTCTCCCTCGCACTTCACCTACTCCCCCCTCACACTATCTCCCATCGTGCTCTCCCCTCACACTTTCCCCTCTCTCCCTTCACCCTCACTCACTCTTCGCCTCCTCTTCCTCTCACTCTATCATTGAGTGTATTTAAGACAGAGATAGACACATTCTTGATTGGTAAGAGGATCAAATATTTTGGGGAAAAGGCAGGAGAGTGGGGTTGGAAACTTATCAGCCGTGATTAAATGGTGGAGTAGACTCGATGAGCAGAATAGCTGAATTCTGCTCCTGTATTTTATGTTCTTTTTAGTTCCACTGTTAGCTACAGTATTTACACGAGTCCCCCGCTCTTTATTAGCTTGTGTACCTATTAGTTTCAGCATTCCAATGATTCCCAATGAGCATTTAACTAATTAACCATATAGCATTTAATTGTAAATAACTAAAGCTATACAGATTATAAAATTAGGAATATTCATTACAATTACAGAGCAGCAGCATTAACCCTTTCTGTTCCATGACTCAATAACACAGATCATGTCACATACTGAGCAGCATTAAGTTAAAACTAGCACAGCGCAGACAACACAATAAAGTTAGTTTACATTGAAATAATAGATGATATGAATAGTTTGTTCTGAAGAAATGATACTAATTAGAAAGTGATTAATTCATAGTCTTTGAAGAATTTCCCCGGTTCAACGTGATGCTTTTAATGGTATAGAATATCTATCCACTTTTCAGCGCTGGCATCTGCAACTGTAGATGGATGGAAAGCAACAATCTGACAAACACCAGGTAACATCTGTCATGGTAAAATAAACAGTTTTATTAATAATGGTAATATCTGACATCATGCATCTGTCCTGAGATCTTTGGGATAATCCAAAATAGATCATGCATTCAAAAAATAAATAAAGCTAAGGTGAGTGTGCAGGGACAGACTGAAATTGTGAATTCTAGCTTTCTATGCTATATTTCTGCATCTGCTCAGCGAGGTATAAAGAACAAGGAATGAACAAACTGCATTTCCGAGGCTCCGGTCTTGTGCAATGTTGGGCCAGTGTTCCTTTTTTGCTTTCGTTCTCGAGATGTCAGTTTCAGAGGAAATGTCCAACTTAAATTTCATTTGGTGATGGGGTGCTGAGAATTCATTAACCGCTGTAATGCATGTGTTTGTGATGTGTGTTTCTCTGGGCGTATGGCTGCGTGTTATGTGTATTTAAGGGAGATTCTGTGTTTCTCTCTGTAAGTCTCTTTGTGTGTCAGTACGTGGAGTAAGAGTGTGGAGGTGTCTGGGTTTGTACGTGTGTGTTTGTGAGAGTGTGTATCTTTGTGCCCGTGAGCATGCGTGTGAGCTTGTCAGTGTGTGAATGAGTGTGTGGGTGAGAATTTGTGTGCGTGTGTCTGGAGGGATGTGTGTAGGATGCACAGAACATAGAACATAGAAACCCTACAGTGCAGAAGGAGGCCATTCGGCCCATCGAGTCTGCACCGATCACAATCCCACCCAGGCCCTACCCCCACATATTTTACCCGCTAATCCCTCTAACCTACGCATCCGAGGACTCGAAGGGACACTTTATAACCTGGCCAAACAACCTAACCCGCCCATCTTTGGACTGTGGGAGGAAATCGGAACACCCGGAGGAAACCCACGCAAACACGAGGAGAATGTGCAAACTCCACACAGATAGTGACCCGAGCCGGGAATCGAACCCGGTACCCTGGAGCTGTGAAGCAGCAGTGCTAACCACTGTGCTACCGTGCCGTCCCACGACACACAGACGTGTGTATGCGTATGATTATGTGTCTGTATGTCTGATTCCATGATTGTGCCAGTCTGTGTGTTGCTGTGTGTGTGTGCGCGCGCGTGTGTGAGATTATGCTTGTGATTGTGTGTTCTTGTGTGGGAATGTCAGTGCCTCTGTGTGATTGAGATTATAAATCAGAAACACATTCCACCTTTGGATTGGAATCACTTTAATCAATCTGTGCATTCAGGATTGTAACTGTTCCAGACATAATTGAAGTAACATTTACCGTGTGTGTGTGTGTTGTGGGTTAAGGAATGGACACCCTGCTTCACCAGAGTCAACACTGAAACTGTCTGGAAGAAGGAGTAACTGGGGTGATCAGTAAGTTTGCGGACGACACAAAACTGGCAGGACTTGCAGATAGTGAGGAACATTGTCTGAGGCTACAGAAGGATATAGATAGGCTGGAAATTTGGGCAAGGAAATGGCAGATGGAGTTCAATCCTGATAAATGCGAAGTGATGCATTTTGGTGGGAATAATGTAGGGAGGAGCTACACGATAAATGGAAGAACCATAAAGGGTGTAGAGACGCAGAGGGACCTGGGTGTGCAAGTCCACAGATCTTTGAAGGTGACGTCACAGGTGGAGAAGGTGGTGAAGAAGGCATATGGCATGCTTGCCTTTATAGGACGGGGCATAGAGTATAAGAGTTGGGGTCTGATGTTGCAGATGTATAGAACGTTGGTTCGGCCGCATTTGGAATACTGCGTCCAGTTCTGGTCGCCACACTACCGGAAGGACGTGGAGGCTTTGGAGAGAGTACAGAGGAGGTTTACCAGGATGTTGCCTGGTATGGAGGGGCTTGGTTATGAGGAGAGATTGGGGAAACTGGGGTTGTTCTCCTTGGAAAGACGGAGGATGAGGGGAGACTTAATAGAGGTGTATAAAATTATGAAAGGCATAGATAGGGTGAACGGTGGGAAGCTTTTTCCCGGGTCGGTGGTGACGTTCACGAGGGGTCATAGGTTCAAGGTGAAGGGGGGGAGGTTTAACACAGATATCAGAAGGACATATTTCACACAGAGGGTCGTGGGGGCCTGGAATGTGTTGCCGGGCAAGGTGGTGGAGGCGGACACACTGGGAACGTTTAAGACTTATCTAGACAGCTATATGAACGGAGTGGGAATGGAGGGATACAAAAGAGTGGTCTAGTCTGGACCAGGGAGCGGCGCGGGCTAATTGTTCGTTGTTTCTCGTTTCAAGGCTTCATTTTATGATCATCTTGCTGGTGCCAGTACAGAGTGAGACTGCGGATAGTTGGGAACCTGTCTCGGGGGCAGGGAATTCATATGGTGTTTGTGGAAGTGGAAATGACTAGGGTTGGGAAGCATTTCCCGATCAGGGCCATTGTGATCTCCTGGACTCGTTTCTATCGCCTCAGGGGGTCGGAGAGGAATTTCCCAGATTTTCTTTCCCCATATTGGCCCTGGGGTTTTTCACTCTGGGTTTTCGCCTCTCCCTGGAGATCACATGGTCTGGAATGGGGGGGGGTGGGGGGTGGGGGTGAGTTAATAGGTTGTAATGAACAAAGCATCGTAGCTGTGAGGGACAGCTCTTTGGATAGGATATTGGTATGTAGATAGGCTGGAAAATTGGGCGGGGATCCTGGATTCAGGATTCAATCCTGGACCGGGGAGCGGCGCGGGCTTGGAGGGCCGAAGGGCCTGTTCCTGTGCTGTATTGTTCTTTGTTCTTTGTTCTTTGTCCCAGATAAATATGTGGGAGCTTTTGTTGAGGTTGATAATTGGCAGGGTAAACAGGGAACGAGAGTGGAATGGGAGCATTTGGATTCCAATGGAGTTGCTCTCTGTATCACCGAAACCTGTGGAATTGCAAAGCACGAGCTGCAAAAGGGAAATAGTTTGTTTGGAAATTATTTTCAGTTCGAGCACGGACAAATTGTGATTAAAGGTTGTAATTGTGTCTTAAAATGTTCGTATTCCCAATTTTAAAACAATCAGTCTGTGAGGTTGAGACAATTATCTTGGAAACATTAAAAGAACCGTTAGCAAGATCCCCTGTGGAAGATTAAACACTGACAATGTCTGACACAGGAATTACAGAGTGCAGCAGAGTTTACCCACTCCCATTCTGAATGGAATTAGTGTCTGATAACTGCATCAAATGTACACATTACAGTCTGAGATCATCCCCAACTACAATCTCCAGACAATATCTCCCATAGGGAATGGGGGAACGGAGTTCATGTACAGTGTCTGGTGATAAATGGGTTAATTCACCAGCCGGGGTTCCTGCTGCAAACTCCAATCCCTGTCAATATTGTTCAATATTCACGCTGCAGTAACCGGTTCCCAGATGCAGACATGGGACTTACTCAACTTGTCTGAGGCTCACGTAGCACAGCGCCTGCAGTAGCTAAGAACCGCCAGCAGATGGTGGGATTGTGTCACTTTAATCTCAAGATAGTGAAAGAGGTTTTGAGGAGAGGCTGGTGGAGCCTTTAATTCATTCACAGAGACCGAGGAAACTCTGACAAGATTGACCAATCTACCGTCTGCTGGGTACTTTCAGAATCAGATACACACTCCGTTCTCTCTCTGGAGAATGATCTTTGCTGCTCCCTTTTGAAAGGAGGTTGAAGACTCTGTTGCTGAGAACACTGACAACACATTGCTGCTTAAACAATGGTTTGCAGCAATCTTTCCTTCAATGTGGAGACTAAAACTGCAACAGTTTTACAGCTGGGAAACCAGGAAAGCAGGGAAATCACTGCCAGACTGTAGGGGCTGATGGAATAGGGAGGGAGAGGGGCAGGAATGAAGGGTTTGGAAGGAGCTGTCGAAGAACTTCACAATTCAGGATTTCACTGTAACCGGTGGAGCAGCAATGTTCATGGACTGAAATGTTCACACTTTCACACTCGGGTCCCCGTCTGGATCTCCGCAACAACTCTTTCCATTTGGACTGAACCGATTCATCTCCAGCCTGAAACAGATTAAACATGAAACAGGAAATTAGCAGATTGAACAACAGAGTAAATAACAGGAGACTGGAGTTAATGGGACAAACCTTCAGATCTCTGGATCGCCAGACATCAGACACACATCCGAAGATGTCCTGACGCACTGATCTACCTGGGAATTGTCCCAGAGGTATTAACTACTATTGGGGAATCCCTCCTGACCAGGGCCTCAATATCCCGAGTCATCCAGGGTTCGCGACTTCTGCCAGCCTTGCCCTTCACTCTGAGAGGAATGTGTTTACCCTGAACCCTGGTTAACACACTTTTGAAAGCATGCCACTAACCAAACATCCCTCTTCCTTCCCACAGAGTCCCCCAATTAACGTTTGAAAGTTCCTGCCTGATACCATCAAAATTGGCCTTGCCCCAATTTCAAATATTAACTTTTGGGACAGACCCATCGTTCTCCATAGTTATCTTAAAACTAATAGAATTCTGGTCACTGGTCCCAAAGTGATCCCTCACTTCTGTCACCTGCCCTTCCTTATTTCCCAAGAGGTGGTCAAGTTTTGCCCCCTCTCTAGTCGGGCCATCCACATACTGAATGAGAAATTCCTCCTGAATACGCTCAACAAATTTTTCTCCATCCAACCCTCAAATACTATGGCTGTCCCAGTCAATGTTGGGAAAATTAAAATCTCTGACTATTACCACCCTATTTTTCTTGGTGCTATCTGTAATCTCCTTACATATTTGCTCCTCAATTTCCCGCTGACTATTTGGGGGCCTATAGTACAATCCTATCAAAGTGTTTTCCCCCTTCTTATTTCTCAGTTCTACCCATATAGACTCAGTGGCCGAAACCTCGGATATATCCCCTCTCAGTACGGCCGTGATGCTTTCCCTAATCAAAAGTGCAACTCCCCCTTCTCTCTTACCTCCTGTTCTATCTTTCCTATAGGATCTGTACCCTGGAACATTAAGCTGCCAGTCCTGTCCCTCCCTTAGCCATGTTTCAGTAATTGCTATAATATCCCAGTCCCACGTACCCATCAATGCCCTGATTTCATCTGCCTTGCCCGTCAGGCCTCTTGCATTGAAATAAATGCAGTTTAATCTGGACTTCCCTTGCTCTGTCTTGCTTCTGTCTGATCTGTCTGGTAGTAGGATTACTGACACTGCCTTTACTAATTATCGTGCTCTCTTTAACTTCCCTGCTGTCCTCAAACTTCTCTTCTGTCTCCCTACTGCTTTGGATCCCCCGCCCCCGCCCCCCGCACCGCCCCGCCCCGCCAAACTAGTTTAAACCCACCCGAGCGGCTCTCGCAAATCTTCCCGCCAGGATGTTAGTCCCTCTCCAGTTCAAATGTAACCCATCCCTCTTGAACAGGTCAGCCCTACCCCAGAAAAGATCCCAATGATCCAAAAATCTAAATCCCTGCCCCCTGCCCCAGCTCTCAAGCCAGGCACACATCTGCCTGATCCTCCTATTCCTACTCCCACTAGCACGTGGGACCGATAGTAGTCCTGAAATTGCTACCTTCGAGGTCCTACACGTTAGCCTTCTGCCTAACTCTCTATATTTACATTGCAGGATCTCATCCCTTTTCCTATGTCGTTGGTACCAATATGTACAGCGACCTCTGGCTGCTCACCTTCCCCCTGAAGGATGCCCTGCCATTGCTCAGAGACGTCCTTGACCCTGGCACCAGCGAGGCAACACACCATCCTGGAGTCTCAATTGCAGCCACAGAAACACCTGTCTGTGCCTCTAACTAGCGAGTCCCCTATTACTACTGCTCGCTTGCTCTTTACCGACCCTGTCCCACAGCAGAAACAGTAAAGGCAGTGTCAGTAATCCTACTACCAGGCACATCAGACAGAAGCAAGACAGAGAGCAAGGGAAGTCCAGATTAAACTGCATTGATTTCAATGAAAGAGGCCTGATGGGCAAGGCAGATGAAATCAGGGCATTGATGGGTACATGGGACTGGGATATTATTGCAATTACTGAAACATGGCTAAGGGAGGGACAGGACTGGCAGTTTAATGTTCCAGGGTACAGATGCTACAGGAAAGAACCAGCTGTGGTGTCACAGGCCTGGCTGCTGCTGGTATCTCCCCCTGACAGGCTGTCACTCCCCTTAATCATCGCTACCTCCCTCCAGCCCGACTACCTCCCACTAGGCCTTGAACAAATCTGACTAAACCTCCCAACTTGTCCTCATCTGTCCCAACCTCTCCTGACCGGACATAGAAACATGGAAGATAGGAGCAGGAGGAGGCCGTTTGATCCTTCGAACCTGCTCCACCATCCATCGCAATCATGGCTGATCGTCCAACTCAATAGCCTAATCCTGCTTTCTCCCCATAACCGTTGATCCTGTTCACCCCGAGTGCTGTATCCAGCCGCCTCTTGAATACATTCTTGACTATATCTCTGACTTAAACTGATTACTCAAGAACCAACCCCAACCCACTACTCTCCAAAGCTATTCACCAATCCCAACCCCCGACCATGCAACCACATCTGATTAAACACCCAACAACATTACCAACTCCCAGCCACCATCCAAGCTGCTGATTAACCCTCCAACCCAACACAATACAACTCGACCACCCTCCCGACACACAGAATTAATCCTTAAATCTCTCCCTAGCTCCCTGACTAACCATTCATCCAGCGACACACCAACCCATTCACTCCCCCAATCAACTAACACTTATGGAGCACCCCGGGGTCACTGCTGTAAATAAGGTGTGCTCGCTCTACCACGACTCCACTCTACTCTGATGGAGATCGCCAGGGTCACTGTGCTGGAAATAGGGTGCGTGCTCTCTCTCTTTGACGAATCTATTCTGTTCTGATGGAGCTCCCTGGGGTCACTGTGCTGTAAATATGGTGTGTGCTCTCTCTTCCTCGACTCTAGTCTGCTGTGATGGAGCTCCCCGGGGTCACTGTGCTGTAAATAGGGTGTGTGCTCTCTCTTCCTCGAATCTAGTCTGCTGTGATGGAGCTCCCCGGGGTCACTGTGCTGTGAATAGGGTGTGTGCTCTCTCTTCACCGACTCTAGTCTGGTCTGGTGGAGCTCCCGATGTCGCAGTGCTGAAGATTCTGGGAGAAATATGCAGCAGTTTCAGGTTGGGGGGATTTTCACACATACCGACAATCTGCTTACCATTGCTGCTGCTTGGATGATTCAGACTCATTTATATTTTAAATCCATTTATATTTTAATTGTTACACTAAAAATTAACACAAACACTCACGAGATCCATTCCAGACTCCTGCAGGTCAGTATGAGGCGGTGGAGAGCAGGGACAGATTGATCTGTGAAGGAGTTTAATCCCAGGTTCAGAAACCCCAGTGAATGGTTTGTACAGAGAGCGGAGGTGAGATCCTCAGCACAAGCATCTGTGAGAGCGTTATTATCCAGACTGGAGACCAGAGAGAGAAATAACAGGAATCAGGTTCAATCCCCAGTGTTTTATATAATACTGTTAATAACAATAATAATGTATTGTATGAGACATTCCAAAAACACAACTTGCATTTCTGTAGAATGAATAAATACTCAATGCTGAAAATGAAATATAAATATAATAAACTGGAAATGCTCAGCGGCTTAGCTAAATATTTGTGAAGAGAGAAACTGGGGTAAAGTTTGTGCTTCCATTGGAACTGGGAACGGGCAGTGAAATGACAGGTTTGAAGTGACAGCGGTGGGTGGCTGGGGAAGAAACAAAGAAAGGACAAATTGGAATTACAGGAGTGATTAAATGATAAAAGTGATGATGGGACAGGACCATAATCACAAGATCCCCATGTCCTTACTCGGAGTGGCTCGGGAGGGACATGGGATGGTCAGTGCTTTGGGAATGCAGTTTGTGGTGAGTTTGAAGTTAATGGCTGTGATTTTACCAGAAGCTCTGAAGACCCAGCATGGGGATTGGAAATGGGTGGTGTGTCCGTGTGGGCAGGATAGGCAGAATTATGAAGGTGATGTTGTCAGAGGCAGACAATTAACGGTTGGCAGGCAGGGGGAGCTGCCCACTGAGGCAGCCTGGGCAGGGGGCAGTCCCGGTTCAGGCAATGCTGGCACCATCTCCAAAGTAAGAAGTCTCACAACACCAGGTTAAAGTCCAACAGGTTTATTTGGTGGCAAATACCATAAGCTTTCGGAGCGCTGCTCCTTCGTCAGATGGAGTGGAAATGTGCTCTCATACAGTGCACAGAGACACAACATCAAGTTACAGAATACTGATTAGAATGCGAATCCCTAAAGCCAGCCAGGTCTTAAAGGTACAGACAGTGTGGGTGGAGGGAGCATTAAACACCGGTTAAAGAGATGTGTATTGTCTCCAGACAGAACAGCTAGTAAGATTCTGCAAGTCCAGGAGTCAAGCTGTGGGGGTTACTGATAATGTGACATAAATCCAACATCTCGGTTTAGGCTGTCCTCATGTGTGCGGCATCTCCACCATCTCCAAAGGCAGCCTGCAGGACTTTCAAACACAGCAGCTCTGGAGGAAGCAGCGAGGGAGCTCTGCTTACTGAACGAGGGGCTGAAAGGACAGAAAGCAGAGCAAGGGTTGCTCCCCAAGCACTATTTCCTCCCTGGAGGGACTCCTCCCGGCTGCTCGGGCTCGGCGGGAGGTCCTGTTCCCTCAGGATGGAAGGAGAAGATTATCCCATCGGTACAAACCAGTCTGGATGGAGATTGCTGGGAGGTGAGCAGGTTTCAGACACGTGGTTACAGAGTGGAAAAGGATCAATGTCCTGATGTGTTCTGCCACGGTGAGTGCAGCACAGCCTGAGATGTGAATAAGGATGAGGGTGAAATTGCAGAAAGAACATCTCCACCCAGACACTGGCAATGCAAAAGCGGAAGCACTTGGACAAGTTAGGAGATTGGGCAAAGAAGTGGCAGATGGAATACAATGTAGTAAAGTGTGAGGTTATGCACTTTGGAAGGAGGAATAGAGGCACAGATTGTTTTCGAAATGGGAAAATGTTTAAGAAACCAGGAACACAAAGGGACTTGGGAGTTATTGTTCAAGATTCTCTTAAGGATAACGTGCAGGTTCAGTCGGCAGTTAGGAAGGCAAATGCAATGTGAGCATTAATGTTGAGAGGGTTTGAATACAAGAGCAGGGGTGTACTTCTGAGGCTGTATAAGATTCTGGTCAGGCCCTATTTGGGCTATTGTGAACCGGTTTGGCCCCATGTCTAAGGAAGGATGTGCTAGCCTTGGAAAGAGTCCAGAGGATGTTCACAAGAATGATCCCTGGATTGAAGTGCTTGTCGTGTGAGAAACGGTTGTGGACTCTGGTTCTGGTCTCGTTGGAGTTTAGAAGGATGAGGGGAGATCTTATTGAAACTTAGAGGATACTGCGACACTTGGATACAGTGGATGTGGAGAGGATGTTTCCACTAGTGGGAAAAACTAGAACCAGAGGGCACAACCTCAGGCTAAAGGGACAATCCCTTTAAAACAGAGATGAGGAAGAATTTCTACAGCCAGAGAGTGATGAATCTGCGGAACAGTTTGCCGCAGAAGGTTGTGGGCGCCAGGTCATTGAGTGTCTTTAAGACAGAAATAAATAGGTTCTTGATTAATAAGGGGATCAGGGGCTATGGGGAAAAGGCAGCAGAATGGGGATGGGGAAAAATATCAGCCGTGATTGAGTGGCGCAGCAGACTCGATGGGCCGAGTGGCCTAATCCTGCTCCTATGTTTTATGGTCTTATGGTTGTAGTTGGAGCTGGTTGCTGCTGTAGCTTACTGTTGCTGGAGCTCTGGAGCAGTTTGCTGCTGGAGCTGGTTGTTGCTGGAGCTGGTTGCTGCTGGAGTTGGTTGTTGCTGGAGCTGGTTGCTGCTGGAGCTGGTTGTTGTTGGAGCTGGTTGCTGCTGGAGTTGGTCGTGGCTGGAGCTGGTTGTTATTGGAGCTTATTGCTGCTGGAGATGGTTGCTGCTGGAGCTGTTTGCTGCTGGAGTTGGTTGTTGCTGGAGCTGGTTGTTGCTGGAGCTGGTTGCTGCTGGAGTTTCTTCCTGCTGCAATTGGTTACTGCTGGAGCTGTCTGTTGCTGGAGCTGGTTGTTGCTGGAGCTGGTTGCTGCTGGAATTTGGTTGCTGCTGGAGTTGGCTGTTGCTGGAGCTGTTTGCTGCTGGAGTTGGTTGTTGCTGCGGCTGGTTGTTGCTGGAGCTGGTTGTTGTTGGAGCTGGTTGCTGCTGGAGTTGGTCGTGGCTGGAGCTGGTTGTTGTTGGAGCTGGTTGCTGCTGGAGTTGGTTGCTGCAGGAGCTGGCTGTTGTTGGAGCTGGTTGCTGCTGGAGTTGGTTTCTGCTGGAGTTGGCTGTTGCTGGAGCTGTTTGCTGCTGGAGTTGGTTGTTGCTGGAGCTGGTTGTTGCTGGAGCTGGTTGCTGCTGGAGTTTCTTCCTGCTGCAGTTGGTTACTGCTGGAGCCGGCTGTTGCTGGAGCTGGTTGTTGCTGGAGCTGGTTGCTGCTGGAGTTTGTTTGCTGCTGGAGTTGGCTGTTGCTGGAGCTGTTTGCTGCTGGAGTTGGTTGTTGCTGGAGCTGGTTGTTGCTGGAGCTGGTTGTTGCTGGAGCTGGTTGCTGCTGGAGTTTCTTCCTGCTGCAATTGGTTACTGCTGGAGCTGGCTGTTGCTGGAGCTGGATGTTTCTGGAGTTTGATTCCTGCTGGAGCACCCGCTGCTCCCATTGCTCCGTCGCCGTTTACACTGAAAACAAAAAAAATCCCTCGGGGTGAAGTGCAACACGCACTCCACCATTACAGAGGCATTTATCGGCCCCGCAAATGCCTTTAAAATGTTCGGAACGGCAATTTACTGCTTGAGGACAAAGTAGGTGGTCCACCCTGCCCTTCATGGGTTAATGAAGGGCAGGTCATGTTTGACTAATTTGGTGGAATTCTTTGAGAACATTTCATGTGCAATGGACAATGGGGGAACCTGTGGATGTGGTGTATCTGGATTTCCAGAAAGCATTTGACAAGGTGCTGCACCAAAGACTGCTCCATAGGATAAAAGTGCACAGTGTTACAGGTAACATATTAGCATGGATAGAGGATTGGTTGACTAACAGAAAGCAAAGAGTGGGGGTAAGTGGGTGTTTTTATGGTTGGTGATCAGTGACTGGTGGTGTGCCTCACGGATCAGTTTTTGGACAGCAATTGTTTACGATTGACATAGATGATTTGGAGTTGGGGACAAAGTGTAGTGTGTCAAAATTCGCAGATGACACTTAGATGGGTGGAAGAGCAAACTGTGCAGAGGACGCTGAAAGTCTGCAAAGGGATATCGATAGTCTAAGTGAGTGGGCGAGAGTCTGGCAGATGGGGTACAATGTTCGTAAATGTGAGGTCATCCATTTTGGTAGGAATAACAGCAAAATGGACTATTAGTTAAATGGCAAAAATGGCAGCATGCTGCAGTGCAGAGGGACCTGGGTGTCCTTGTGCAGGAATCTCAAGGAGCTGGTTTGCAGGTGCAGCAGGTAATTAAGAAGGCAAATGGAATTTTGTCCTTCATTGCTAGAGGGATGAAATTTAAAAACAGCGAGATTATGTTGCAGCTGTATAAGGTGCTGGTGAGGCCACACCTGGAGTACTGTGTACAATTTTGGTCTCCTTACTTGAGAAAGGATGTACTGGCACTGGAGGGGGTGCAGAGGAGATTCACTGGGTTGATTTCGGAGTTGAGAGTGTTGGTTTATGATGAGAGACTGAGTAGACTGGGGCTATAATCATTGGAATTCAGAAGAATGAGGGGAGATCTTACAGAAACATATAATATTATGAAGGGAATAGATAAGATAGAAGCAGGGAAGCTGTTTCCACTGGCGAGTGAAACGCGAACTCGGGGGCATAGCCTCAAAATTAGGGGAAACAGATTTAGGACTGAGTTGAGGAGGAACTGATTCAAACAAAGGGTTGTGAATCTCCGGAATTCCCTGCCCAGTGAAGCAGTTGAGGCTACCTCATTGAATGTTTTTGAGGCAAGGATAGATAATTTGTTGAACAGTAAAGGAATTAAGGGTTATGGTGAGCGGGCGGGTAAGTGGAGCTGAGTCCACGAAAAGATCAACAATGATCTTAATGAATGGCGGAGCAGGCTCGAGAGACCAGATGGCCTACTCTTGCTCCGACTTCTTATGTTCTTACTGGCTCGCCTCGGAAAAGTTTCATGGTGGGCAGGAACACCGTAGAGATAGACCCTTCAGAGGCCACCGGCCATAGATTAATGTGATACAATGTCTCCTGCTTTGTTCCCAACGGGCTCCCACTCACCCACTTCCGTCTTCTGGGTGAGGTCCATACCGGGGTAGATCCAATTGCTGCACTTGACAGTTCGCTGCGGGCGGGGTGTGGTGCTTCACGTTGTGAACATCTGTGCTCCAATCATTGGGCCACAATGTACATGAAGTTGTGAATGCAGATTCCCCCCATTTTACAACCGCTGGAACAAAAACATGGGATCCATCAGCAACTCCTAAAGTTATTTGGCCGACTATGGATCCCTTTTCTAGGATCTGGAGGGCATCGGGAAAATTGTCTGATAATATCACACTGCCCTTTTCTCTCTAAATCTGTCCAGCAAGGATGCCCGTAGAGCTTTGTGGAACTACCTGCCACTGTTCGACCCGGAGGGTGTCGTGAGGAGCAACGCCTCTATCAGCCTGGAGGAGGGGATCTGCGCCCTCTACACCCTCTCAAGGGAAACATCACCAGCGCTGGACGGTCTGACGATGGAGTTCTTCAGGGCATTTTGTGACACCCTGGAGAAGGACTATTCTGTTGTCCTGAGGGTGTAGCCCCTTTCATGGCACAGGGCTGCAAATGCCCTGCTAACTCTTTGCCAGGGCTCTATAATCACGCAAAGGCACCGTAGTGGATCACATGATCCACTCTGAGCAATCCTCCACTACTCTGGGCTGCACCATTCGGGATAACATTCATCTGGTCTGGGGTCTAATCCATCATTCCCAGAGGGCTGCTCTACCGAACGCCTTCCTGTCTCTTGACCAGGAGAAGGCATTCGATACGCTGAATCACGTGTATCTACTCTGGACTCTGTGGGCATTCGGTTTGGGAACACACTTTCTCGCCCGGGTCTGATTACTGTACGCTACCGAACACTGTCCCGTGAAGGTTAAAGGGTCCCTGAGGGCGTCCCTTCATTTTGGGAGAGGAGTACAACAGAGCTGCCACTTTGTGTGGCCAACTGTATTCCTGTGGCTCTTTGTGGAGAAGGTTCTCTGTTTTGACTCGACGCAGACCAGTATCGGACTAGTCCTGTTGGTTAACGTTGATGTCAGGCTCCTCATGATCCCACACCCGAGAAGGCAATTTCTATGTTCCGGAGGGTTCCTATGTCCATGGTGGTGGGTGCGCGAGTGGGAGGAGGTGAGTGTGCGGGCAGCAGAACTGCCGTTTTACAGCTTTCTGCACACATGCTCATTTGAAACTTCCAAGTTGTGCAGCCGAAATTTGGGCAAGAATAGTCTGCATCCCCACTCCCCACTGGGGAAAACAGAGCGAGGATCTTTCACGACACAGCTACCGTAAGAATTGACCGAATTTGATAGTAAGTGCCGTAAGAATTCACTTGCGAACTCCCCGAAATAACAGATCTGAAATTCTACATTTCGGAACGAAGAACGAATTTGGCATGAACGCACATGACCTCCGTGAAGCCTCTGCTAAGGTTGTTCTGTACGGAACAGGGTGTTAAACGAAAGTTAAAGTCTAACAGCAGCCTAGATTTCAGCAGTGTCTATCAATCCCGACTAATGTTAAACTCATCTATAACCCACAACCATGATAACACAGGGACCACTGCCATATTCAGGGAAGACTGAGGGAGTATGGTCAGACTCTCCGTCATTTTCACCTTTCCACCCCTCCCTGACCCTTACCATCCCATGCAGCCTTCCTAAATATGGTATGTTGTGATATTAATATGCTGGATTGAATGGGGTTAACTGAAATTGTTTGTTCAGTGTCTGTGAATAATGTCAGTCTACGTGGAGCCGGGCGGTGTCGCTGGAGGATTTCCCTCTTCTACTTATTAAGGGTTCTGTTCAGTTTGTTACAGCATAGAATCAGCGGGAGCATCAACTCCGGCACTAACAGGGATAAGCGGCTGCATGGAGACGGGGAGGGGAGATCAGAATCTGAGAACAATGGACTGGAATGTTCCAACAATGGATCAGAATCTGAGAACAATGGACTGGAATGTTCCAACAATGGATCAGAATCTGGGAACAATCCATCGGAATATTCCACCCCCACCACCCCTGCCACCTTTAGATTTTAATACATGTGGAAATTTTGCACTGGCTCTTTACTTCCTGTCAGGTGATGGATTTTATAGGTTATCACTCTCATTGCAGATTCTTTATGTACTCTTGTTCATTCAAGGATTTTACTATCCCATCCTGGCAATGATTGGTATCCCTGGTAAGTCTCCCTGTGCAGTAATTAATTCTATAAAGCCTATTTAACTCTATTCATAATCTTGCGATTTACTCTGCACTGTTACTTTTGTTATTCTGGCTGTTGCGTCTCTATATTCATTCATGAAACACGCACAACACGGAACACTGTTCAGTGTTTTTGATCGTTCAGATTATCTGAATATCTCCCATTGTGGTTTCTGGTTTGTTTCTGTATCAAAGATTATATGTGTAAACCATTTTCATTGTATTACTCTGTTTGTTATTTCAGTCTTAGGGAAATGGACATTGACTTCCGTTCCACTTCCAATCTCTGTTCCCGATCCACTGGCAGTATTCCTGGACCTGAGTCCAGCGCAGCTCATTGCAACATCTGTCCGTGCTTTGGCTCAGAGCTGATTACTGACATTGTATCATTCCATCATTAATCCTGTCTACTGTCATCTCCGGAATATCATCCTTTGACTCCACTCAGCTGTTCTTGCGAGTTCCAGACACAATATTCCAATTATTTGCTGACAAGCTTCCCATATATAAGCCTGCTGAAAAAATCTCATCCAAAGCACTGCTGTCCACACCCCAACTCAGCAAATCCAATTTACTCATCATCCTGTGCTCGCTGAACTCTATCACCAGCTGAACAGGTAAACCCTTAATTTTCTCACTCACCTGATCAAATCCCTCCATGATTTTTCTGTCTGATTTGTCCCACTCTGTATCCGTTTTCCAAAATGTCTCTGTTCACATTTATACAGACCCTAAAAACACCCACTCCACAAAGTCTCCCCATTCCCAGTCCCGAAAACATATATCACCCTGACACCAATATTCCATGGTACAGCTCCTCTTTTGCCCTTGCTATGTAATTCTAGATGATGTTCATATTCCCATTCTTGTGTTTGAATGTCTCCTGCAATCTGTCACATTCTCTTTTCCTAGATCTGGAGAGGCCGTTATCTTTAAGAATTTGTCAAATTCACTGATCAAAGTGAATTTCTGTTCCTCTGAATCTTGGACTTGTACTTTGTGCTCTGCAGACTCATTGGTGCCAGCGTGACAGAGTTCTGAATACAGGAAATCCTGTGGGTTATGTTCCTCGTGTCCTCATGTTGCACAGGGAGTTTCAGCAGATCTGGCACATGTCTCTGAAACTTGGACAGTGTCTGTCCACTGAACACATGTGTGAGTCTCTCTCTGCTCAAAGCGTGTTCAGCAACCCGAGTAACCCATGCCAGTGTTACTTAAAAGGTCCAGGCATCACACTTGCAACTGATGGGCTTTTGACTCCTGTGATTGGAGCGTTAGTGGAGGTGTTGTTCGTGGGTTTCTGGAGGTTGCATGGAGAGCATCTGCATACATTCAGAAAGGACAGTGGATCTTGTGTCCCAACTCTGGGTGATGTTTGGGGACTGTAGTTACAGTGCGTCTGGCTCTCTGACATGACCACAAAATGGAGTTGAGGCTGCAGAGAAGGAAAGTTCTGTAAAAAGTTACAAGGAGGGGGGCTCTGTCATGCCCACCCCGGGGTTCCCAGAAACGGTGGAATTATCACCCGCATTTTTTTAACCCGATCATGGGCTGTGGGCACCACTGGCTGAGCAATCATTTGTCCTGCAACCCTACTTGCCCTGCTGGAGAATACCAGAGGGCATTTAAGTGACAAGCACATCTGCTATGTTGGGATTCGAACCTGGGTACCACGGGCATTGTTCTGGGTAACTGGATAACTAGTCCAGTGACAATCCCATTGCACCGCATTTTCATTATACGTTTCTCTCTTTCATTTCTATCTGATTGGGAACATAGGAACACATGACTTAGGAAGCAGCAGTAGGCAAATTTACCACTTCCAGCCTGCCCCGCCATTCAATTAGACCACGGCTAATCTCTCCCAGCACTCCAATCTACCTCCCTATCTATTCACCATATCCCTTTCACACTTTTTTATAATGAAATATATATCTGTGTCCTTCTTGAAACCATTTAATGATTCAGACTCCACTGAGCTATGAGATAGCGAGTTCCACAAATTCATCACCCTCTGGGCGGACCAGTTTCTCCTCACTCAGTTTTAATTCTGCCTCCTCTCAAACTGTACCTGTGACCTGTTACTCTAGATTTCGCCACAAGGGGGACATTTGGTCTACATTTACTTTATGAATCCCTTGAGCATTTTACGTATCACAATAATATCCACTCACAACGTTCTAAATTCCAGTGCATATAAGCCCAAGCGTTTAAATCTCTGCTCATACGTTATACGTTTTAACCCCAGAATCATTCTGGTGAACCTCCTCTGAACAAACTCCAATGTCACCACCTCCTTCCCCAGATAAGGACACCAAAACGGGGAACAATGCTCCAGATGTGGTCCCAGCAGCAGACTAACAATTGTAACATTTCTCGACTTAATTCTCTGGTCCTTTTGCAAAAAATGCCAACATGCCATTTGCCTTTTTTTTTACTAACAGCTGCACCTGTATTCAGATATTTTGAGATTCATGAACAAAGACACCCAGCCGCATTTTGAATCTGCCTTCCGTTTAGATAACAATTTGCCTTGGCATCTTTTCTGACAAAATGGATAACGTCACACCTATCCACATTAAACTCCATCTGGCAGATTTTGGTCCACGGTCGTAGCATATCTATAATCATCTGCAAAATCTTTATATTTTCTTCAGTGCCTGATTTTCCAACTATTTCATCCAGGGTTTTTGTTACGTTACGCATTGTCACTGCTTGCAGATCATTTATATACATTGTAAACAGATGAGATCTGTGGACTCGCCAATGCGGCACACCAATAAGTGCATTTCACCTGCCAGAGATGGACCTATTTATCCCGACTCTCTGCTTTCTGTCAATCAGCGAATCTGCAATCCAATCCAGTACTCTACCCTAGTCCCCTGCAATCTCTCCTTCGGGATCAGTCTTTCATGCAGCACCTTGTCAAACACCTTTTGGAAGTCCAGATGTACCACAACCTCAGGTCCCCCACTATCCAGCTTGCTAGTTATGTCCTCAAAGAACTCAAGCAAATTTGTCAAGCATGACTTAACCTTTATAAATCCATGCTGACAATGGTGGATTGACAATCGTCATTCCAAATGTTCAACTGTCTCCTCCTTAATGATTGATTCCAGCATCTTCCCCACCACAGAGGTCGAGCTAACCAGCCTATCGTTTCCGACATTTTGCCTCTCTCCCTTTTTGAATAGGGACATCACATTCGCGTGTTTCCAATCCAGCGGGACATTAACAGAATCCATTATCTCTGCTGCCAATTTCATTAATACCGTAGACAGCAGGCCATCATGTCCTGGAAATTTAGAATCAAGAACAAAGAAAATTACAGCACACAAAAAGGTCGTTCGGCCCTCCAAGCCTGCACCGACAAAGCTACCCGATCTAATTTAACCCCCCATGCTCATCTGGGACCATATCACTCTATTCCATTCATATTCAAGGATTTGTCAAGACGCCCCTTAAAAGTCACTATCATATCTATTTCTACTACCTTCCCGAGCAGTGGGTTGCAGACACCCACCACCCTCTGTGTAAGTTATCTGTCCTTAATCCCAGAACATTATTCAATACCTTGTCCCGGGTGATGCTTATTGCACCAAGTTTATCGAACTTAACTGCAGTTTTTGGAAATTATTCTTTATTCTCTACCTTGAAGACAGAGGGAAAATATTCGTTTAATGCGTCCGCCATCTCCGTGTTCCCCATTATTACTTCACCAGTATTTTCATCGAAAGGGCTAACATTTGCTTTAGCTATTCACTTCCTCTTTATGCACTGATAGAAGCTTTTGGTAAGAGTATTTTTGCTTTCTGCTACTTTCTATTCGTCGTTCATCTTGATTTTTTTGTAGCCTTTTGCGGAATCATAAAGTTCTCCCAATCGTCCATCTTGCCACCAGCTTTGGCAGTTTGGTATGCACCTTATTTGCCTTTGTGCCCCCTATGACTTTCTTGCTTAGCCATGAATTGTGTTTCTTCTCTTTATAATTCCTGTTTCTCTCAGGAATATCCTTTAATTTAAAGGTATTCAATATCTCCCTGGACATTCTCCATTGTTCGTTAACTCCCCTGCACTCAATTGCTTCTGCCCAGCCTGCTTGGGCCAACTCTTTCCTCAGGCCTGTATAATCACCTCTGCCAAACTTTAAAACACTACGATTGCACATTGTCCTCTCTCGCTCAATGTGAATCAGAAATCCTTGCATGTGGTGATCACTTGTGCCAAGAGGATGTTTCATGTCAAAACTGTTTATCAACCCTTCCACAGTGCCTAAAACTAAATGTAACATAGCCCGCTCCCTCACATGTTCCATCACATATTACTTAAACAACAATACCTCATAGGCTATATGAAATCTCCCTCGAGGAAATATTTCCAATTTCAATAATCCAGCCAATATGCATTTAAAATCACCCATAATTTTCTGTGTGCTGTCCTCCCAAGCCCTCATTATTTCTTGATTGAAACTACGTTCAAGTTTGGAGGAATTGCTCGGGTGCCTGCAAATAAGTCCGACTTAGGATTTTCTTTTTCATTTGTTTCTATTTCCACCCACGTTGATTCAACATGTTGGTCCTTCGTGCCATTGTCATTTCTTAATGCAGCCTTGATGTCACCTTTCAGCAATAAAGCAAATATACCTCCTGTTTCATCGATGTGTGTGTACGAGGGAGAGATTGTGTTTGTTTCTAAATTGCTTCTGTCAATGTGCGAGAGTCAATGTTGTCTCTATCGATGTGAGAGAGAGAGATTGAGTGTGTATTTATAATTTCCGTAAGATGTGTGTGTGTGAGATTGTGTGTGTATCATTATTGTCTTTGTCAATGTGTGTATGTGAGAGAGATTGTGTTGGTCTATGTTGTCTCTATAGATGTGTGCGAGTGTGAGAGATTGTGTCTGTCGATATTGTCTTTGTCAATGTGTTTATGTTAGAGAGATTGTGTGTGTGTGTCAAAATTGTCTCTATTGATGTGTGAGAGAGATTGCCTGCCTGCCGTTATTGACCCTATCAATGTGTGTGAGAGAAATTGTGTGTGTCCAAATTGTCTTTATCGATGTGTGTGTGTGAAGTTGTACGTCTATCTGTATTGTCTCCACAAGGTTTGTGCGTGAGAGAGATTGTGTGTGTGTCTATATTGTCTCTAAAGATTTGTGTGTGAGAGAGAGATTGTGTCAGAATCCATATTGTCTCTATCGATGTGTGCGTGTCTGTCGGAGAGTGTCTGTTTTTATATTGTCTCTATCGATGTGTGTGAGAAAGATTGTGTGTGACTATATTGTCCCTATCTCTGTATGAAAAAGATTGCGGATACATATATTGACTCTATCAATGCATTGCGTGTGTGCGACAGTGATTTTGTGTGTCTATATTGCCTGTGTCAGTGTGCGTGTGTGCGAGTGGGAGTTATGTTTTCTTTTGAGTGCGCATAGTTCTGGGGGGAGTTGCAAAAGTTTTGAGTGTTTTTACGTTTGTGAGTGTGTTTGTGTTTGAATGTTTTCCTTCTATCAGCCAATCCAGTAGAGGCAGGAGAGTAACTTCACTGAGGAGCATTCTGGGAGATGTTGGCGCAGTCACTTGAATGCATACTGGGTAGAGGAAGAACTGCTGCCAAGGAGTGCGATAGCCTGAGAAACCACCTCCCTGTTTCCCTACCTCCCTCCCTCTTCCTCCTCCAAACAAAAAATAGCACGATGAGGAGGACAAAAAAGATAAAAGATAGGTGTGGTCTTACGCTGCTGCAGTAGCAGAGATCACAAGGGAAAGAGCTGATTGGTCAGTAAAAATGTGGGTTAAGTGTTTACTCATGTTATCACTTACTGTCTCCGAAGTAATTTCTGTATGTGTTGCTTGTAAACGTTATATTGTGTAGTAACGAGGAGCAGGAAAGAAGGGCCCTCCAGAATTATATATAAGCTGAAGCAAAAATATTTCAATCGTTTAATTTAAAGCGCTAAGACATGACAGGAGAGCTCCAAGCCATGGTCTGCTGTCCGCGCTCCGTGGGGGAGGGCGGGAACGTTTTCAGTGCCTGGGGCCAACAGGTATGCAGGACGTGTCTCCAGCTCGAGCTCCTGGAAGTCTCAGTGTCGAGCGGCAGCTGTGGACAAAGTGTTGTATCCGCGGGGCGGAGAGTACCGTGCTTAGCAAGTATAGAGAGGTGGTCACACCGCAGGGTCAGAGTCCACAGGCAGAAGGAAATGAGGAAAACACAAGGCAGAGCACGAAAGCTAGGCAGACAGTGCAGGAATCACCTGTGGCTATTCCCCAACAAAACAGGTATACCGTTTAGGATACTGTTGAGAGGAATAGCCTTTTAAGGGAAAACAGCAAAACCCAAATCCATTGCACCATGTTGGTTCTGCTGCAGAGCGGAGAAGTACCAATTGTGGGACTGCAATAGCTATAGAACATTCAATCGTAAGCGAAAATAGACAGTCGTTTCTGTGGCCGTAAACGAGTCTCGAGGATGGTATGTTACCTCCCTGCTGCTGGGTCAAGCATAATTCCAAGTGGCTGCAGGGCAATCTGAAGGGGTAGCGAGTGGTCTTCGTACACGTTGGTACAAGCGACATCGGTAAAAATGTGATGAGGTGCTAAAATAAGAAGACGGGCAGCTTGGAGGAAGCTATAAAGAAAGAACCCAAAGATAGTTATCTCCGGATTACTACCACTGACACATGCTAGTCAGAGTAGAAACACTAGATTCTATTGTGTGAATACATGACTAAAAGGATGGTCTGATGGGGAGAGTTTAAGATTCTAGGGCATTGAGACTGGTTCTGTGGAGGGATGGGCCTGTTCAAACTGGACGGGTAATAATATTTGGGCAGGATAGGGACTGATAATATGGGTGGAGATAAGGAATAGTAGGGGGAGAAAGACACTAGTAGGCGTGGTCTATAGGCCCCCAAATAAAAATGTTGAGGTTTGGAGGGCTATAAACAAGCAAATAATGGATGCGTGCAAAAACGGAATGGCAATAAGAATGGGGGATATTAACCTGCATATTGAATTGCTGACTCAAGTTGGACGTGGTGGGATGCAGGAAGAGTTCTTAGAATGCTGTCGCGATACTTTCCTTGAACAGTCTGTTACAGAACCTACGAGGGAACGAGTTATCTTAGATCTGGTAATGTGTAACGAGACAGGTAGAATTAAGGATCTTCTTGCGAAGGACCCTCTTGGGTCGAGTGATCATAATATGGTCGAATTTCTGGTGCAGTTGGAGGGGGAGAAAGTAGGGTCCCAAACCAATGTCCTCTTCTTGAACAGAGGGGAGTACGATAGGATGAGGGCTGAACTGGCTAAGGTGGACTGGGAGAGCAGACTGGTAGGAAGGACAGCTGAGGAACAATGGAGGATTTTTAAGGAGATCTTTTTCAGTACTCAGCAAAAATATCTTCTGGTGAAAAAGAAGAAAAGGGATAGCCAGCCGTGGATAACGAAGGAAATAAAGGAGAGTATTAAATTAAAGACCGATGCATACAGAGTGACCAAAAATAGTGGAGACTTAGAAGATTGGGAAAGCTTTAAAAAACAACAGAGAACGACTAAGAAAGCGATAAAGAAAGGAAAGATAGATTATGAAACTAAACTAGCTCCAAAAAGAAAAAATAATAGTAAAAGTTTTTACAAATATATAAAAAGGAATAGAGTGGCAAGAGTGAATGTTGGACCCTTGGAAGACGAGAGGGGGGATTTCATAGTGGAAAACGAGGAAATGGCTGAGACTTTAAACAGGTTTTTTGTTTCGGTCTTCATGGTGGAAGACACAAATAGTGTACCGAATATTAAAGATCGAGTGTTGGTAGGAGGAGAGGTACTCAATACAATTATTGTTACTGGAGAGGCAGTGCTTGGTAGACTAATGGGACTGAAGGTGGACAAGTCCCCGGGCCCGGATGGAATGCATCCCAGGGTACTGAAAGAAATGTCAGAGGTAATTGTGGATGCGTTAGTGGTTATTTATCAAAATTCACTGGACTCTGGGGTAGTGCCGGCTGATTGGAAAACGGCTACTGTTACGCCACTGTGTAAAAAAGGAAGTAGACAAAAGGCGGGTAACTCCAGGCCGGTTAGCTTAACGTCTGTAGTTGGGAAAATGCTGGAATCCATCATTAAAGAAGAAATAGCAGGCCATCTGGATAAGAATGGTTCAATCAAGCAGACGCAGCATGGATTCGTGAGAGGAAAGTCGTGTTTGACGAACTTACTGGATTTTTATGAAGATGTGACTAGTGCGGTTGACGGAGGAGAACCGGAGGATGTGGTGTTTTTGGATTTCCAAAAGGCGTTCGATAAGGTGCCTCACAAAAGGTTGTTGCGGAAGATTGGGGCACACGGAGTTGGGGGTAGGGTGTTAGCGTGGACTGGGGATTGGCTTTCCAACAGGAAGCAGAGAGTTGGAATAAATGGGTGCTTTTCTGGTTGGCAGACAGTGACAAGTGGTGTGCCGCAGGGATCGGTACAGGGGCCTCAACTGTTTACTATTTACATAGATGATCTGGTGGAAGGGACTGAGTGTAGGGTAACAAGGTTTGCTGACGACACGAAGATAAGTGGGAAAGTAAATTGCGTGGAGGAAGTGGAAGGTCTGCAGAGGGATTTGGGTAGACTGAATGAGTGGGCGAGGATCTGGCAGCTGGAGTATAACTTTGGCAAATGTGAGGTTATTCACTTTGGAAGAAATAATCGCAAATTGGATTATTATTTGAATGGAAAACAATTCCAACATGCTACTGTGCAGAGGGACCTGGGGTCCTTGTGCATGAGTCGCAAAAACTCAGTCTGCAGGTACAACAGGTGATAAAGAAGGCAAATGGGATGTTGGCATTTATCGCAAGGGGGATAGAATATAAAAGCAGAGAAGTCTTGCTGCATCTGTACAAGGCATTGGTGAGACCGCAGCTGGAATATTGTGTGCAGTTTTGGTCCCCTTATTTGCGAAAGGATATATTGGCCTTGGAGGGAGTGCATAGAAGGTTCACCAGGTTGATACCGGAGATGAGGGGTGTAGATTATGAGGAGAGATTGAGCAGATTAGGTTTGTACTCGTTGGAGTTTAGAAGGCTGGGGGGGGTGATCATATAGAGACATATAAGATAATGAAGGGGCTGGATAGGGTAAAAGTGGATGGATTCTTTCCACTTAGAAAGGAAACCAGAATGAGAGGGCACAGCCTCAAAATAAAGGGGGGTCAGTTTAGGGCAGTGTTGAGGAGGAACTTCTTCTCACAGAGAATGGTGAATCTCTGGAATTCTCTGCCCACTGAAATGGTGGAGGCTACCTCGTTGAATATGTTTAAGTCACGGGTAGGTGGATTTCTGATCGGTAGGGGAATAAAGGGATATGGGGAGCAGGCGGGTAAGTGGAACTGATTCACTTCAGATTAGCCATGATCTTATTGAACGGCGGGGCAGGCTCGAGGGGCTAGATGGCCTACTCCCGCTCCTATTTCTTATGGTCTTATGATATCCTCGGGAGAGGGAGGAGGGTGTCCTTGCTATTGTATTTGGGGAGGGTTTGAACAAATATGGCAGGGGGATGGAAACCTTTGCAAGAAGTCACAGCAGTGTGACTTTTTGATAACAGGAATAGCAGCAAGGAGAATGAGAAACGCGATAGACAGAGAAACAAAGAGCCAGAGCGAAATAAGAACTGAATAAAAATACGTGGGAAATAAAAAGAAACGGTCAAGATTCCCAGCTGAAGGCGTTGCATCTGAATGCTCGGAGTATTCGAAACAAAATAGATGAATCAGTTGCACAGATAGATGTAAATTGGTACAAAGTAGTTGGCATTAAGGAGAAGTGGCTCCTCGTTGACCAAGGATTGGAATTAAACATTGAGGGTTATTCAGTCCTTCGGAATGATGGATAGAAAGGAAAATGCGGTGGAGTTGCATTGCTGATCAAAGATTATATTCATACCATATTGAGGAAAACATTAGGAGAGATGATGTGGAACCCGTATCGGTCGAGTTAACAAACAACAAAGGACAAAAAAAAAACATTTGTGAGTATGTTTAACAGACCACGCAACATTCATGGTAATATTGGTAAAATCATTACACAGGAAGTAAATGATGCATATGTTCAAGGAACATTTGTGATTAAGGGCGACTTGAATCTGCAAATTGATTGGAAGAATCAAAGTCGTCACAGTGTAACACAGGAAGAATTTCTGGAGTGCATATGAGATGGTTACCTGAAGCAATGCATTGAGGAATGAACAAGGGAACAGGTCACATTTGACTGGCTGTTATGTAATGAGAAATGATTAGCTGGCAAGTTGTGAGAGAACCCTTTGTGATGAGTCACCATAATATGGTAGAATTCTTTCTCAAGGAGGATTGTGATGTCCTTGATTCTGAGTCAGGGTCTTGAATCTCAAAAAAGGTAACTATGATGGTATGATGCATGAATTGGCCATGATCGACTGGGAAACATTACTGAAAGTAAAGATAGCAAGATTGGTAAGGGAATTGTGGCCAAGCTACAGCTTACAAGGGGAATTACAGATAGTATCAGATTCAACAAAGAAGCATACAAATTGGCAAGATAAAGCAATAGGCTTAAGGATTGGGAGGAGATCAAAATTCAGCAAAGCATGACCATTCGGCTTGATTAAGATGCGGAAAATAGGGTATGAACGGAAGCTAGTGGACAACATTAAAACTGATTGGAAAAGTTTCTTTATGTATGTTGACAGAAACATTTGTTTCCAAAAACGAATACAGGCTCCTTACAGTCAGAAACGGAAGAATTCAGAACGGAGAATTAAAAAAAGTAATGCCGAGGAATTAAATTCGTACTTTGCTTCTGTCTTCACATAGGTAGCCATGCATAATATACCAGAAAATCTGAGAGAACCACGTTTTTTTGAGGGACTGAAGGAAAACAGCAGGAGGAGGGAAATGTTTTTGGAGAAATTAAAAGTTGTGAACCCAATTATTATGCGTGTTAAAATCACCCATAATTACTGTTATGCAATTTTAAAAATCCCTTATTGCCCGCTTTATAATATGTCCTATTTCTAAAGTACTGCTCCATGGCATGGAAATTACTCCGAGTAATGTGTTTCTTCCTTGCTTCTTATTTCTACCTAGGCTGGCACATTTTGGTTTCCATAAGAACATAAGAAATAGGAGCAGGAGTAGGCCATCTAGCCCCTCGAGCCTGCCCCGCCATTCAACAAGATCATGGCTGATCTGACGTGGATCAGTACCACTTACCCGCCTGATCCCCATAACCCTTAATTCCCTTACCGATCAGGAATCCATCCATCCGCGCTTTAAACATATTCAGCGAGGTAGCCTCCACCACCTCAGTGGGCAGAGAATTCCAGAGATTCACCACCCTCTGGGAGAAGAAGTTCCTCCTCCTTCCAGTGCCCAGGTCATTCCTGAATTCAGCCATGATGTCATCCTTAACCAATAGAACAACTCCACCTCCTACTCCTTTTCGTCTGTCCTTCTGGAATACTGAATATACGAAGACATTCAGCTCCCAGTCCTAATTATCTTGTAACCGCGTTTTAGTAATCCCCACCACATGATACCTATCTGTCACTATTTGCGTGGCCAGTTCATCAACTTTGATCAAATATATCATGCAGCTAGGTGCAACGTCCTTAGTTAAGTCTTAATTATTTGTCTTTCTCTCTCCACATGCAAATATGTTTGGTCCGTGATGACATTGATCCTTATCTGAAATACTTACTCCAGATTTCGGTGTACCTTTGTCTTTTTACGTTTCTTCCCTCCTGCGACATTGATATTCAAAAGACCACTATGTGAAGTCAAATCATGGGATTGGAGGTAACGAATTGAGATGGCAAGAAAGCAGGTTTCCGGACTGGAAGCAAAGAGTTGGGAAAATTGGTATTTTTGTGATTGGCGGACCGGAAATAGTGAGGTTTTGCAGGGATCGGTGCTCGCACCCCAACGTTCACATTATATGTTATTGACTTGGAAGAGGGAACTGATTGCATTATCACCCGTTTGGAACATGATATACAGCTGGGTGGAAGCGTGAGCTCTGAGCAGGATGCAGAGATACTTCAGCATATTCTGGACAGGCTGAGTGCGTGGGTCTGTGCATGGCAGATGCAATATAATGCAGATAAAGAGAGGTTATGCAAAGTGCTAGCAATTATAGGAATACAGATTAATACTTGAATGTGTGTAAATTATGAGAAGTGTATAATCAGGTAGAATTTGGTGTCCTCGTGCATCAGTCACTGAAAGTAAGCCGTGCAGACACAGCAGGCAGTAAAGAAGGCAAATGGTATGTTGGACTTCATAGCGAAAGGATTTTAGTGCGGGGTCAGGGACGTTTAATTGAAATTGTACAGGTTGTTGGTGACGCCACACCTGGAGTATTGTGTGCAGTTTTATGAGGAAAGACATCCTTGCTATAGCGGGAGTACAACGATGGTTTACCAGGCTGATCCCTGGGATGGTATGTCTGCCATATATATGAGAGACAAGGTCAGTTATAGAACATAGAACATAGAACATTACAGCGCAGTACAGGCCTTTCGGCCCTCGATGTTGCGCCGACCTGTGCAACCAATCTAAAGCCCATCTAAAATACACTATTCCAATATCATCCATATGTTTATCCAATGACCATTTAAATGCCCTTAATGTTGGCGAGTCCACTCCTGTTGCAGGCAGGGCATTCCACGTCCTTACTACTCTCTGAGTAAAGAACATACCTCTGACATCTGTCCTATATCTATCACCCCTCAATTTAAAGCTATGTCCCCTCGTGCTAGCCATCACCATCCGAGGAAAAAGGCTCACACTGTCCACCCTATGCAATCCTCTGATCATCTTGTATGCCTCTATTAAGTCACCTCTTAACCTTCTCCTCTCTAACATAAACAGCCCCAAGTCCCGCAGCCTTTCCTCAGAAGACCTTCCCACCATATCAGGCAACATCCCGGTAAATCTCCTCTGCACCCTTTCCAATCCTTCCACATCCTTCCTATCATGCAGCGATCAGAACTGTACGCAATACTCCAAGTGCGGCCGCACCAGAGTTTTGTACAGCTGCAACATGACCTCATGGCTCCGAAACTCAATCCCTCTCCCAATAAAAGCCAACACACCGTCCGCCTTCTTAACAACTCTATCTACCTGGGTGCCAACTTTCAGGGATCTATGCACATGGACACCGAGATCTATCTGCTCATCAACACTACCAAGTATCTTACCATTAGCCCAGTACTCTGTATTCCTGTTACGCCTTCCAAAGCGAATCACCTCACACTTTTCCGCATTAAACTCCATTTGCCACCTCTCAGCCCGGCTCTGCAGCTTATCTATGTCCCTTTGAAACCTACAACATCCTTCCGCACTGTCCACAACTCCAGCGAATTTAGTGTCATCCGCAAATTTACTAACCCATCCTTCTACGCCCTCATCCAGGTCATTTATAAAAATGACAAACAGCAGTGGCCCCAAAACAGATCCTTGCGGTACACCACTAGTAACTGAACTCCAGGATGAACATTTCCCATCAACCACCACCCTCTGTCTTCTTACAGCTAGCCAATTTCTGATCCAAACCGCGAAATCACCCTCAATCCCATGCGTCCGTATTTTCTGCAATAGCTTAGCGTGGGGAACCATATCAAACGCTTTACTGAAATCCATATACACCACATCAACTGCTTTACCCTGATCCACCTCTTTGGTCACATTCTCAAAGAACTCAATAAGGTTTGCGAGGCACGACCTACCCTTCACAAAACCATATTGACTATCCCCAATCAAATTATTCCTTTCTAGATGCTTATAAATCCTATCTCTTATAATCCTTTCCAAAACTTTGCCCACAACAGAAGTAAGGCTCACTGGTCTATAATTACCAGGGTTGTCTCTACTCCCCTTCTTGATCAAGGGGACAACATTTGCTATCCTCCAGTCTTCTGGCACTATTGCTGTCGACAATGACGACACAAAGATCAAAGCCAAAGGCTCTGCAATCTCCTCTCTAGCTTCCCAGAGAATTCCAGGATAAATCCCATCCGGCCCAGGGGACTTAACTATTTTCACACTTTCCAGAATTGTTAACACCTCCTCCTTATGAACCTCAATCCCGTCAAGTCCAATAGCCTGTATCTCAGTCTTCTCCTCGACAACATTGTCTTTTTCCTGTGTGAATACTGACGACAAATATTCATTTAGCTCCTCTCCTATCTCTTCGGACTCCACACACAACTCCCGACTACTGTCCTTGACTGGCCCTAATCTTACCCTAGTCATTCTTTTATTCCTGACATAGCTATAGAAAGCTTTAGGGTTTTCCTGGATCCTACCTGCCAAAGACTTGTCATGTCCCCTCCTGTCTCTTCTTAGCTTTCTCTTTAGGTCCATCCTGGCTAACTTGTAATTCTCAATCGCCCTAACTGAGCCTTCACGTCTCATCTCCACATAAGTCTCCTTCTTCCTCTTCACAAGCGATTCAACTTCTTATGTAAACCACGGTTCCCTCGCTCGACCACTTCCTCCCTGCCTGACAGGTACATACATATCAGGGACACGCAGTAGCTGTTCATTGAACAAGCTCCACATTTCAATTGTGCCCATCCCCTGCAGTTTCCTTCCCCATCCTATGCATCCTAAATCCCGCCCAATCGCATCATAATTTCCTTTCCCCCAGCTATACTTCCCCTGCGGTATGTACTTATCCTTTTCCATCGCTAAACGAAACGTAACCGACTTGTGGTCACTATCACCAAAGTACTCACCTACCTCCAAATCTAACACCTAGCCTGGCACATTACCCAGTACCAAATCCAATGTGGCCTCGTCTCTTGTTGGCCCATCTACATACTGTGTCAGGAAACCCTCCTGCACACATTGGACAAAAACTGACCCCTCTAAAATACTCGAACTATAGCGTTTCCAGTCAATATTTGTAAAGTTGAAGTCCCCCATAAAAACTACCCTGTTACTTTCGCTTCTATCCAGAATCACCTTTGCAATCCTTTCCTCTACATCTCTGGAACCTTCTGGAGGCCTATAGAAAACTCCCAACAGGGTGACCTCCCCTTTCCTGTTTCTAACCTCAGCCCATACTACCTCAGTAGATGAGTCCTCAACAAACGTCCTTTCCGCCACCGTAATACTGTCCTTCACTAACAATGCCACACCTCCCCCTCTTTTACCACCTTCCCTGATCTTACTGAAACATCTAAACCCCGGAACCTGCAACAACCATTCCTGTCCCTGCTCTATCCATGTCTCCGAAATGGCCACAACATCGAAGTCCCAGGTACCAACCCATGCTGCAAGTTCGCCCACCTTATTCCGGATTCTGGCGTTGAAGTAGACACACTTCAAAAGACCTTCCTGTCTGCTGGTACACTCCTGCGACCTTGAAACTTTATTCGTGACCTCACTACTCTCAACCTCGTGTACACTGGAGCTACAATTCAGATTCCTATCCCCCTGCTGAATTAGTTTAAACCCTCCCGAAGAGCATTAGCAAATTTCCCCCCCAAGATATTTGTACCCCTCTGGTTCAGGTGCAGACCATCCCGTTTGTACAAGTCCCACCTAGCCCAGAATGAGCCCCAATTATCCAGGTATCTGAATCCCTCCATCCTGCACCATCCCTGTAGCCACGTGTTCAACTGCTCTCTCTCTCCCTATTGTTCTCCTCGCTAGCATGTGGCACGGGTAACAAACCAGAGACAATAACTCTGTTTGTTCTAGCTCTAAGCTTCCACCCTAAGTCCCTGAATTTCCGCCTTACATCCCCATCCCTTTTCCCACCTATGTCTTGGGTGCCTATGTGAACCACGACTTGGGGCTGGTCCCCCTCCCCCTTAAGGATCCCGAAAACACGATCCGAGCTATGATTATTATCACTCCGGTGTAGAAGAGTAAGAGTGGATCTCATTGAAATATATACGATTCTACCAGGGCGAAACAGGGTAGATCCATAAAGAATAATCACAATGTTGTGGGAGTCCACAGTTATGTGTCATAGTTTGAGGGTAAGAGGTAAAACTTTTAACACTGAGGTGAGGAGAAGTTTCTTCACTACAGTGTGCTCAACGTCTGGAGTTCACTATCACAGAATGTAGCTGTGGCGAAAATGTTGTCCAAGATATTAGAATTTAGACATATCTCGTGAGGATAAATGATTCAAGGCATCTTGTAGAAAGCGGGGGCCGCGGGGTGGTGGTGGGGGAGGGAGGATGCAGGATGTTTGATTCGAATATCAGCCATGATCAAAATTGATTGCGGAGCCAGCTCAAAGGGCCAAATTGCCTACTCTTGTTTCTTTTTCTATGTTTCTGAATATGCGCAGTGATGTGTGTGTGTGTGTGTGTGTGTGTGTGTGTGTGTGTGTGTGTGACGCTAATGTGCAGTGAAAAAATGTGTTTTATTCATGTTCTCTGCAGTTATAAGTAGGTCCCACACTATCTGCTTAAAAGTCCTTCCATTGCTGCTTCAGTGATTTAAATGGTGTTTGTTCAGTTTTACTCTAGGTCTCATGTACTTGGGATTATTATGATTCTGATTTGCTGGAGAAAAAAATAATTGACAGGTCAGGTGACAGGAGTTATTTCCAATTCAGTTTTGGGCTGCTGGCTGCACTTCTGGTTCAGAAGGTGTTTGGACATGAGCCTAAACAGCAGTGTGTCTGTGTTACTCTCCCTCGTATTGTAAATTAATCTGGTCAGCTGGAATCTGGTTTTCTTGCCTTCCTGGAGTGAACATCCTGCTGTTGATGCTTTCCCAGCTAGTAACTCGCATGCCATTGACTCTTGAAATGGTTTGCTGGCAAAAAAGAGGTCGGCAATGACATGTCTCTGCCTCGAGGACTGATAGAAGATAGAAAGCTGGGACGTCAGAGTTTAATTTCTCCAACTAAAGGAATAAGTTCCAGCCTTACGAAAGTCATCTTGTTTTCTGTATTGAACGCCTGGCTGTGGTGTGTTTATGAGGAGATTTGTTTGTTTGGAAAATTTCACAGAGTTGGATATGTTCATGTAATATCATGTTTCTTTGTTTTTTCTTGTATGTAATTGGCAATATTGCCATATGGAAAATATATAATTTTAAACGTTGTTTGAGAAAAGCTCCCTGGTTTGTCATTTGAATCATACAGGAAGTGAATCATCACATGTTTCCCAGAGCCAAATTCAGGTTCCAAAATTAAGATCCAGGCGGACTTCATCAAACGCTTTGAAGTTTCTGACCTGAATTATATCTGTGAGTGTGTGTGTGTGTGTGTCTGTGGCTGGGTGTCTACGTATGTGGGTGTGGTGTGTATGAGGGTCTGGCTGTTTGTGTGCCTGTGCGTGTGGATCAGTTTTTGTGTGCATGTGAGTGGGCGTGCTTGTCTATTTGAAAATATTTGTGTGTGATTGTGGGTGGGTGCGAATGTGGGTACGAATGTGCCTGTGTGTGTGTGCACAACTTTGTGTATTCGTGCTTGAGATTTTTTTTGCATGTGTGTATTTACATTGTTATGTTCTTGTATTTGTTTATGTGTGCGCACGTGCGTGCATTAATATCTCTCTGTGTTCGTGGATGTGTTCCAATCGAGGAGAGTGTATTTTTTCCGAGCCTTTGTCAGTTTTTGTTTTATGCGTGTGGGTGTGTGTTCCTGTGCCTTGAGGAGAGTTTGCATGTGTTCGCTTGCATTCCAGTTTCTCCGAGAACGTATGTCGGTACAGTTGTGTTCCTGTGTCCCTCGGTGTGTTTGTGTGGGTGTGTTTGCGTTGTTGATTCTGTAGGAGAATTTGTGATTGTGTGGGTTTGTGTTTCTGTGTCTCTCGGAGAGTTTGTCCGTGGGCTTTTGTTCATGTGCCTCTCAGAGAGTTTCTGCCTGTATGTGTGTGGGAGTGCGTATGAGGTTGTGTGCGTTTGTGTGTGTGTGCGCGCGTGTGCGTGTGTGTGTGCTCTTGCGTTCTCAGAGAGTTTCTCTGTGTGAGAGTGTGTTCCTGTTTCTTTGGCAATATTTGTGTGTGGGCTTGTGTTTCTGTGCCTCTCAGATATTTTGCGTGTTTGGGCTTGTGTTCTGTGCCTCTTGGAGACATTGTGTGTGTGTGTGTGTGTGTTTCTGTTCCTGTGTCACTAAGAGAGTTTCTGTGTATGTGTGGTGTGTGTGTGTGTGTGTGTGTTTGTATGTGTGAGTGTGTGTGTGTGTGTTTGTATGTGTGTGTGTGTGTGAGTGTGTGTGTATGCGTCTTTTCAACATCACATCACTGAAAGTGTTAACTTCTTTCCCAGCTTGCTGTATGATTTTTTTCTTTATTTCTCTTCCTTACAGTGAATGCAATCACAATTGTGACGCTGAAGAGCAGAAACTGTGGTCTGTCCAAATGCACAACTCAGTATCTCGTGGCCATGTCAGTGGGGGACCTACTCGTCATTATCCTTGACCTGATATTGAGACACATTCCCATTGTTTATGGGGAACAGTTTCTTTTGCTGTCCTCCATCGGTGTGTGTAATATCCACGCCGTCTTGCTTTTTGCTGCCACTGATTGTTCTGTCTGGTTCACCGTCACTTTCACCTTTGATCGATTTGTGGCCATTTGCTGCCCCAAGCTGAAAAGTAAATATTGCAGTGAGAAAACGGCGGCTGTGATTCTGGGAACAGTGAGTGTGCTCAGTTGTTTAAAGAACATTTTCTGGTATTTTATGTTACGTCGTGAATATTGGAACACGAACGACCCCTGGTTTTGTCAGATCACAATCACTGGTGTGGAATCTCCGGTCTGGGTAACAATCGAGTTCCTCCACAACATTCTAAACCCATGTGTCCCGTTTGTCCTGATTCTGCTGCTCAACGTTTTCACCGTCAGACACATTTTAGTGAGCAACAGAGCCCGCAGGAGACTCCGGGCTCACAGCAGTGGGGAGAATGCGAGAGACCCCGAGATGGAGAGTCGAAGGAAATCCATTGTTCTTCTGTTTGTTATCTCCGCCAATTTCATCCTGTTATGGTCACTGTTCATGATTTATTCTATATCTAACCGGCTTTTTTGGTTCGGGCTTGATACTAAAACTTTTCCTAAGGCTTTTAGGGAACTTGGCTTCATGCTGCAGATCCTGAGTTGCTGCACAAATACTGCAATTTACGCCGTGACACAGATTCAGTTCAGAGATCAGTTGAAAAATGTGCTCAAATATCCCTTTACTACAATTCTTCAATTCATTAAACATTGAGGGGAAAACTCGCCCAGACGGCCTCTCTCTCTTCCTCTTGGAAATTCGCACTGTAAAGCACCAAGCACCCTCATACTGATTGGATAGATTAAACACCATGCCCAGCAGCTCCGCTCTGCAAGTTGTCGGTCCATCAGTCAATCATTATGGTTCCCGACACTGATAAGACAGAAATGGGCCTCCCATAATTCATCCTTTCCCATTCCCCATCCAAAATGCAGATCAACACAATCCCTCACGAGCCTGCAAATCTCTCCGCCCTCTCATTGTCCAGTCAGCCTATTGATAATCTCATTCCTCACACAGATTGTGTAATAGCTTGCAATCAGAAGTAGCGGATGAGGATGGGGGAGAGCCCTAGGAATTGAGGTCCCCAGAAGTGCAGAGACGGTGCTGTATGGCAGCAAGCTGCCAAGGCCTACTGACTGAAGGAGCAAGCAAGGCCGACTGACCGAGAAAGCGAGGCTGACCGACTGACCGCCTGAGCAAGTCCAACTGGCCAACCGACCGAGCAAGTCCAACTGACCAAGTAAATGAGATTGACTGACAGCATGTGAGGGCGATTGACTGACCAAGCATGCAAGGCCATATGATCGAGGGAGCGAGATGGATTGAACAAACGAGCAAGCGAGGCTGAGTGACTGAACGATTGAGAAGTCAAACTGACCAACTGATCGAGCAAGGCCAACTGACCGAGCTAGCGAGGCTGACTATCTGACTGATCGAGAAAGACCGACTGACAGATGAAGCGAGGTGAATTGACTGACCGAGTGCACCAGGACAACTGACGAAGCAGCCAACGAGGACAACTTACCAACTGACTGAGAGAGTTCGACTGACCAATGGACTGAGCGAGGCTGACTGACCAAGCGATCAAGAAAGCCAAACTAACAGATCAAGGCCAACTGACCAATGGACTCAGCGAGTGAGGCTGACCGAGTGGCCGACAGAGTGAGGCGAAAACGGCTGACGGATCGAGCGAGTTAGGTTGACTGACCCACTGAGCGATCATGGCCAACTGACTGACCGAGTGAACAAAGTAGACTAACTGACTGAGCAACCGATGCCGATTGAACAACTAACAAATTCTGACTGACCGACTGTACCAGGCCGACCCACTGACAGACTGACTGAGCAAGGCTCATAGAACAACGAACTGAGCGATGACTGAGTGAACATGGTCGACTGACAGAGCAAGTGAGGCAGACCGACCAAACATTTGCATGAGCCCGATTCTCCAAATGACTCAGCGAGCGAGCTGACTGATCAACAGATCAGGTCACCGAGGACAATAGATTGAGCGAGCAATGCCAACTGTCCACGCGAGCGAGTGAGGCCAACAGACTGAATGAGTGAGTGAGGTTGACCAAATGACGGACGGAGAATGACCATCTGCCTAACGAACTGAGCGAAGCCAACTGACCGACTGGCTAAGCGAGGCCGACTGACTGACGAAACTAGATTGACTGACCAAGTGAGCTAGGTCTTCTGTCTGACTGAAAAGTCACGGTAGCACAGTGGTTAGCGCTGCTGCTTCACAGCTCCAGGGACCTGGGTTCGATTCCTGGCTTGGGTCACTGTCTGTGTGGAGTTTGCACATTCTCCTCGTGTCTGCGTGGGTTTCCTCCAGGTGCTCCAGTTTCCTTCCAAAGATGTGTGGGTTAGGTTGGTTAGCCATGCTAAAATTGCCCGTTCGTGTCCTGAAATGTGTACCTTCGAGGGATTACGGGGTAAATATGTAGGGATATAGTGATAGGGCGTGGGTGGAATTGTGGTCGGTGCAGACTCGATGGGCCAAATGGCCTATTTTTGCACTGTAGGATTTCTATGATTCTATGATGAAGTCAGAATGACCGAACGAGGGCGATTGATGAAGTGACTGATGCTCAATGACAGACCCAGCAATTAGGTTGTCTGGCCGACTGAGTGAATAAGGCAGACTGAATCATGAGAGACTCCAACTGACTGAGCCACCGTGCGAGGTTCACTCAATCACTAGGCAAGCAAGGCAGGAGTGAGGCCCCTGACTGACCGACTGAGTGAAGTCAACTGACCAAGCGAGCGAGCGAGCGATAGAGGTTATAAGACCGAGTAACCGACTGAGGCCGAATCACTGGCTGCCGAGTGAGGCTGATAGCCGACTGAGCAAGCGAGTCCGCCTGACCGACCAAGCAAGGGAGGCTGACTGTCCAAGCGATTGAGTGATGCAGGCAGACCGAGTGAGAAAGGCAGATTGACCGAGTGAGTGAGGCTGGCTGACTGACCGAGTGTGAGGCCGACTGATGAACTGAGTGTGTAACTCAGAAGGAGTTCTGACTTACACCGCACTAGTCACATCTTCATAAAAATCCAACAAGTTCGTCAAGCACGACTTTCCCCTCATGAATCCATGCTGCGTCTGCTTAATCGAACCATTCTTACCCAGATGGCCTGCTATTTCTTCTTTAATGATGGATTCCAGCATTTTCCCAACTACTGACGTTAAGCTAACCGGCCTGGAGTTACCCGCTTTTTGTCTATTTCCTTTTTTAAACAGCGGCGTAACATTAGCTGTTTTCCAATCCGTCGGCACTACCCCAGAATCCATTGAATTTTGATAAATAACCACTAACGCATCTGCTATTAACTCTGACATTTCTTTCAGTACCCTGGGATGCATTCCATCCAGGCCCGGCGACTTGTCCACCTTCAGTCCCGTTAGTCTACCCAGCACTGCCTCCCTGGTAACATTAATTGTATCGAGTACCTCTCCTCCTACCAACCTTCTACCGTTAATTTTCGGTAAACTATTTGTGTCTTCCACCATGAAGACTGACACAAAAAACTGATTTAAAGTTTCAGCCATTTCCTCATTTCCCACTATTAAATCCCCGCTCTCGTCCTCCAAGTGTCCAACATTCACTGTTGCCACTCAATTCCTTTTTAGATATATGTAAAAGCTTTTACTATCATTTTTTTATATTTAGAGCTAGCCGAGCTTCATAACCTATCTTTCCTTGCTTTATCGCTTTCTTAGTCGTTCTTTGTTGTCTCTTAAAGTTTTCCCAATCTTCCGATTCTCCACTATTTTTGGCCACTCTGTACACATCGGTCTTTAATTTAATACTCTCCTTAATTTCCTTCGTTATCCATGGCTAGTTATCCCTTTTCTTCCAACCCTTTTTTATCACCGGAATATATTGTTCCTGAGTACTGAAAAGGATCTCCTTAAAAATCCTCCACTGTTCCTCACCTGTCCTACCGACCAGTCTGCTCTCCCAGTCCACCTCAGCCAATTGAGCCCTCATCCTATCGTACTTCCCTCTGTTCAAACAGGTTGGATATAGTAACAGATACAGATTGTATTCGATTATCATTTTAAATTGAATGTGTTAACACTGCATTAGTTTTATTACGGCTGCCATCAGCTTGTTTACAATTCACTGCCGCCATAATAAAACTAATGCAGTGTTAACACATTCAATTTAAAATCATAATCTAATACAATCTGTATCTCTTACTATATCCAACCTAACAATTAATTGTTGATTGATGTTAGAGTTTGCTGTGACAGAGATGCATCAATAAACTGAATCTTACCTCCAATCCGGAAGAGCGTATCATCCTTCATCAACTTCAGTCTCCTGACCTCTGAAGGAATACACCACTGGATCTTTAATCATGGACTCTGGACTCACAGGAAAACTATAACCATCGTATTGCTGTTATTGCGGTCTTGCTCTGTACCACTTTCTTTCATTTATGCATCCTTTGTTGCATGAATGCAAGAAATGGCAGGAGCTGTCATAACTCTTGCCACGTTCCCTGTATATGAAAAATTAACAAACCCTCTTATGTTTTCTGCTCTCAAACTTACTGCACTTTTCTTTTCCATGGAGAATTAAATCACTGCAAACTGACGGGTTGTGGAAAGCACAGGACCACATATTAAGGGAGAATTCAGAATTCAGAAATGGGCGGGTGTTGGGAGGGGAAATTAGTGCTGGTTAAATTAAACCCTCTCTGTGTCCCTCGCACTTGTCATACAGTGCACCCGTACAGTGCGAGCCTAAAGCCCGCTTGAGGGCCTATTGGTGGGGTACGTGAGGTGACCCGTACTTTCAGGAAATCTTCGACAATACAAGACTCACGAAGCCAATGTTTCTGAACGGAAGGCATAACTTTTTTTCACGAACAGCTGCCTGGAGGTCATCAGAGCGTCGAGTCAGCTCTCAGGTTGAGCAGCCGGAACACTCCGAATAGATCTTACATTTGCAATTCAAAGCAGATCAGATATAGGTTTTCTTAACAATCATTCCCTCCTTACCTTAGCTTAAAATCAATCATCTTTAAGGTACACATATCAATAATAATTCCTGTCATGCAGCCAATTGCAATTTACCATCCAGCATAATGATATCGCATTTTTCCATTAAATCCGGACGCTCACTCCCATTTTGACTAAAGTACCCTCTGCGTCACCAGGTTACCCTAGACCCTCACTGTATGGGTCCAAGTGAATGTTCCCACTGGATCATTGCCAAACTGGATAGACACGCCGGGGCATGCTTCCATCCTGGATTTGGACAATGAGTATACCAATTCATGAAACTGCAATATCTGTTTCTGCACAAGAAGATTTCTGATATGAATTTTGCTAACTTTAAAATCCTCGTGTGTTGGCTCTGAAATATTCGTGTTTACCATCACATCTTGCGATATATAAGACCCTCGTCAGACCCCACTTGGAGTACTGTGCCCAGTTCTGGTCGCCTCACTATAGGAAGGATGTGGAAAAGATTGAAAGGGTGCAGAGTAGATTCACAAGGATGTTGCCTGGATTGAGTGGCATGCCTTATGAGGATGGGCTGAGGGAGCTCGGTCTTTTCTCCTTGGAGAGACGAAGGATGAGAGGAGACCTAATAGAGGTGTAGAAGATGTTGAGAGGCAAAGATTGGGTGGACTCTCAGAGGCTTTTTCCCAGGGTGGAAATGTCTGCAACGAGAGGACACAGGTTTAGGGTGCCGGGGGGTAGGTACAGGGGAGATGTTAGGGGTACGTTTTTCACACAGAGGGGGGTGGGCGAGTGGAATCGGCTGCCATCAGTGGTGGTGGAGGCGAACTCAATAGGAGCTTAGTAGGATGGAGGGTTATAGGTACGTCTAGAAGGTAGAGATGTGTTCGGCACAACTTGTGGGCCGAAGGGCCTGTTTGTGCTGTAGTTTTTCTATGTTTCTATGTTTCTAACTTGCCTTTGGCAAAAGTGAACAATGGTTCATGCAACATTTAAAATACATTCAAAACATCAGCACATACTTTTTAAATCATGATTACTTAATTATTTCTCTCACTGTATTCACATGTATGTAAACTATTCATTTGTTCGCTTGTAATCTTGTTTTAAGCATCATTTAACTATTTGCTGGTTGTTCTGCCAGTGCCTTAATGTCTATTGTTGATAAATGTTATTAACTTATTAGGGCCTCCCAACAACTGGGCCATAACATGTTAAATAGTTGATCTATAACAAACTCCAGTAACATTACCATACAGTACTCTGCTGCTCCTCAGGGAAATCTCACATTGCTTCTGCTCTCTTGACTGTGGAATTAATCTCCTGTTCACTGGTCCGAGATGAACACACGCTGCCCCGTTCGAGATCTCCCAGCCACACGACACAGACTTCAGTCTCACTTTCTATATCCACCTCTCTAATGTTCCTGTCTCTTGTGTATACCAATATATGTAGGCCTTGTTCCCATAACTGATCACCCCGTTTTGCCATTACTTCATGGCTACTGTTATAAACCTCGCTGATGTTCAATCTGAGCACAACGCAAATCACAGAAGGGAATCCCAGATTGTTGGTCCTCAATTATTCATTGTTGCGATTTGGAACAAACATGAGCAAGGAGATCAAACACAGTGAGAAAAAGTTGTCAGACCTATTGTACGTTATTCAAGTAATGAAACAATTGTTAAATTGTAAAATAAACAACAAGAATGACAGCTGCATAGAGCTGTATTAACAGTACACAACATTTACGATTAACAATGAAAAACAACATTTACAATTAACAATGAAGAACAACATTAGTAATGAAGAGCGGTAATGTTTACCCAGAGAATATACATGGATTACCCTCCACCCCATCCTCCACAGTCTAAATCTATTTACCTTTTTGGAATTCCCACAATGCAAATTCCCCCAAAAACCATCTGATAGGTTTTAACAAATACAACATACTTTCTGATCAAGGACTGTTGCGTTGTTTTGGGGCCAGTGGTCTAATTTAGAGTATAACCAATGGGGTGTGGCACAGACAAATGTGTTTCTACTTTATTTGTTGAACAGCAGCTTAATTCTCTGAGAGGTCCGTTTTGGAACAGACTGTGACTATGATCCAGATCCCTGAACTGCCAATCTTCACTCTGCTATCTAAGCTTATGTCTCACCCTGCTGGTTGCTGCTGGTTGCTGCTGAAGCTGGTTACTGCTGCTTGTTGCTGGAACTGGTTACTGCTGTTTGTTGCTGGACCTGGTTGTTGTTGGAGCTGCTACCCGCTGTTTGCTGCTCGAGGTGTTTGCTGTGGGAGCTGTTTGCTGCTGGAGCTGGTTGCTGCTGGAGCTGTTTGCTGCTGGAACTGAATGCTGTTGAAACTGTTGATGTTGGAACTGCTTGCTGCTGTTTGCTTTTGAATTTTTTGCTGCTGGAGGTGCTTGCTGTTCCATCTGCTTGCTGCTGTTTGCTGCTGGATTGCTTGCTGCTGCTTGGGGTTGAATTTGTTTCCTGCTGTTTGCTGCTGGAGCTGGTTGCTGCTGTTTGCTGCTGGAGCTGGTTGCTGTTGTTTGCCAGTGGAGCTAATTGCTGCTGTCAACTGCTGGGGTTGTCTACGGTTGGAGCTGGTTGCTGCTGTTTGCTGCTGGATCTGCTTGCCTCTGTTTGCTGCTGGGGCCGGTTGCTGCCAGAGCTGTTTATGTTGGAGCTGGTTGCTGTTGAAACTGTTTGTTGCTGGAGCTGTTTGCTGTTGATGCGGTTTATGTTGGAGCTGCTTGGTGCTGTTTGCTGCTGGATCTCCTTGATGCTGTTTGCTGCTGGAGCTAATTGCTACTGTTTGTTGCTGTTTGCTGCTGGCGCTTGTCTTTTCTGTTTTGCTGTTTGAGTTAGTTGCTGCTGTTTGCAGTTGGAGCTCAATAAGTAGTCTCACACCACCAGGTTAAAATCCAACAGGTTTAATTTACAGCTTTCGGTGAGTTGAGAGTTGGGTTCACAAAACGGGCATATATGGATACAGACTCAATTACAAGATAATGGTTGGAATGCGAGTCTTAACAGGTCATCAAGTCTTTGCAGTTCCAGATAATGCAAGTGGAGAGACGTTGTTGCAGCTAAATAATACTTCTGAGACGAGTCGTGAGTCAAAGTACAGTAGTTTATTTTCACAGACTTCTCATTGAATACGAGTTAAGATCAAATATTTATACATATTTTTTCGCCCATGGTTACGTCCGCACTTTCTCACGATTATTGCTTCCTGAGCGATTCCATCCTTCGCGTAGTCCGCGTAATCATAGCCATCTCAAGCCTGTGTGTTTTGTCGCCTCTATGTGACTCCTGTTGATTGTATAGATTATAAGTTTGCACAAACAAGTTAACTGACGTACAGGGGCCTATATAACACTTTATATCTGTGATCATATGAATCTATGATTATACGATCACAGAAGGCATACATGTCAGCTCCACCGTGTTAAACAAAGGTACAGAATATAAAATAACATAAAATGGAGCCTAGTTTAGCTTATGCCTGCTGGGTTAGCCACATTCCTGAACACAATTAGCTGGGAAAATCATGCGCTTGCACACAGCAGCTGTTTCTCTTATCTGGGTGGATGCACGAAAACATGTTCTACAGACACAAAAATAAGCTGTACAAATGCTTCTGACAAATCCCAAAGTATCACAAAGTTCATTAACCCATTCCCATCTTCATTTCCCCTTTGGTCGGGCCAGGTCCAAACATGACCCCATGACCAACTTAGAAACAAATGTTATCAACATATGGGCCTAGTTCTTTGTCAGGAGGTCTGCCCCCTCTGCCTGTACACTTGTGCCCGGCATAATCTGCGCCCTTACTGTTTTACAACAGGCGTTCAATAATGCCATACAAACACAGCAAGCAATTACAATTACAACAATCAATCCATGCATCAGGTATGAACCCCACGACCTGAACCATTCCCCCAGCCAGCCTGGAGGGTTTTAATTGTGATATTGGTTCTCCACATCCTGCATTGTTTTTACCACATCTTTAATCTGATCTTCCAAGCGAGTTATATTCTCCGAAGCATCGGGAATATATGTACAGCTTTCGGAGCCAACTATGTCAAATGTTCCTGGGAGGCTCGCACATAATCGAGCAGCCCTAAGCACTGTATCTCGGGGTGGCCCCGTAAGCCAGTGTAATGGTGAATATAGGGCACCACATATGCCAAATAACACGATCCTGCCCAATTCCAGGGAAGCCGCGAATAGGCATTGTTTCCACAGACAAAATAGGTACCATTATATTCAGTCATCCTGCTTACATAAGCGGAGGAGAGGCTAACCGCGACAGTGGCTGTGGGGTACTGGATTGTGACCTGTTGTACCATGGCCCAGGCATCATTAGTGACATTAATCTGCTGTATACAGTAGCTATGGCCAACAGGTATGGTTCCATTTCTTATCAGGCAGACAGATCCCCATTGTTGAGGGTGGTGAATCTGATCTGTCATAGCTGGGTTGGTAATATTTCTTAAAGGTCGATAAAGTGCACCCTCCACCCCCCTAGTCCGAAAACAACATCACTGTTGCTGATATTAAACGTACCCTGCATGGTGGTAGCCGATGGGGATTTAAATGTCAGTTTCCTTGGCCCTTCCTGGGTTCCATTCTGATTTAAAATCCATTCTATCATTTCTGGAGCTGATAAAGGGATAGGGAATAAAGGATTCCCTCCCTTTCCTCCGTGCGTGGGAATGCGTAAACAGACCCAGCACTTGCTCAGATTCGACTGTGATGCATACAGATAAGACATATACACAAAGGTGTTCATACAATAGACAGAATCATCGTTACAAAGATGTCCACTGTGCTTCATCCCTAAATTCTCATAATTCCATCTATACTTTCTCTCAGTGGCTGACAGGGGCCGGGTCGTGAGAAGCAGCATGAGAAGCATCCTATCACTTATTAATAATCCGTGCAACCGTTACACAATGGTTCAAAGGCTATACCGCCCACGTGCAACTTCCCGCGAACCCGTTCAGCTTGCTTAGAGTTCAGTCATTGTCTGTTTATATCTGCAATTGAAGTATATCACACATTTTTCCAATTAGTTCCAGCATATTCTTTCAACTGAGTCTAATGTTTCCATATACCTTTCACTCTTATACAGGCACAGGCGTCACCACTAATTATAACTTCATATGGGCATTCCGTTTTGGTGCAAACCCTGGTTTGTCAGGTCGTGTTTTCACTAGGACGTCCCGCTGTTGGGACGTCAGGGAGCATTTCTCTCTCCGCGCCTCTTATTTACTGATTGCCTTTTACCAATTTGTGCATCCCTTTTAGTTGTGTGCTTAGTTCCAAAACATATCTCTTGATTTTATCTTTTAGTGGACCAACATCGGTCCCACCTGTTATGATGCTTTCTGGTAATTGCATCGCCCGTCCTGTCATTAGTTCATAAGGGGTTAATTCCGTTGTCCGGTTTGTGGTAGCCCTTAATCTCATTAGTATAGTGGGTAATACCTCTGCCATCATTTTCGCCGATGTCTGTATGGCTTTAGCTAGTGCATTATACATTTAATTACATATCCCCCTTCCATAGAAAGCTCAGTGTGAATCAAATAACAATTTGCACTGGCTGCAGCTGGACATCCATTAATTTGTATATAATTCTATCAAAAGACATCGCTTTCCCCATTAAAATCACATGCTATACAGCTCCGATCTTTATATGATGTACTCTTCCATTACATCTTATTTGATCATTTGTTAGCGTGCAAGCGCCGCATTACAGTACTTCACAAAATGCCACTACCCTACCTACAAAGAAGTGCATTCAAATGCGCCAACATTTAGCTTGGAAATAAATAGCTTTTTCTCCTACAAAATTATGTTTTTATTAATACACAATATATATTATATAGAATTGATTAAGGCTTTTCAGGATTTGATTTTATTCTCGGCTCTATATGGCAGTGCTTATACTGTATAATAATCGAGCGGCAGGTGTATCATGCCGCTTTGCACATCATAACTGTGATATCCAAACCCTTTTAATTTAAGTTGTTTCTATTTTTAAACTGAGTTCCAGATCAAATCCCTGCACTCTGGGAAAATAACAGACGCCAAATCAAAATCAAAGTCGGTACCATACAAATAACAATAGCAATAGTTAATGGATTAGGACGTTTTGGTTTGATTTTTTAACTGGCTAGGTTTTAAGCTTTGCAGTATTTTTATATTTGAAAAACCTTGAACAATAGATGGCACATGAAATTCCAACGGCAGTACATAATTTTAACCAGTTAGAGAATGCTAAACTATCAGACGTTCGTAAATCACTATATTCTGTGGACCTTAATACTGCATTCTAACTGGGCAATTTGCCTTGGTGTTAGTAGTGTAGTCAGGTTTTCAATTGGATGGGCGAGTCAGAACGATCATCAATTTTCGACGATGTAATTTGTGCATGTTAACGAAACAACATAATACAAGCCTCATAATACAAGCTTTGAATTTCCAAATGTTATTTAGAACGAGTAAAAGGACTGTTGGCCAGTTGATGGCAACACAAGTTTTAACATTCCATGTTGTTACAAAGTTTAGCAATGTTTGGCAACAAATGCAGATTAAAAATACTTAATGACAACATCCTTATCTGCATTGACAACTGAGGTTCTAATTAATTAACCTCCGGCTGGAATAATGTTGCCAGTGGACCCAAAGAAAGGGAATTCATTGAATGTTTACAGGATGGCTTTTTGGAACAGCTTGTGATGGAGCCCACAAGGGAACAGGCTATTCTGGACTTAGTGTTATGTAATGAGCCAGACGTGATAAAAGATCTTAAAGTAAGGGAAAACTTAGGAAGCAGTGATCATAATATGGTAGAATTCAGTCTGCAATTTGAAAGAAGGAAGGCAGAATCAGATGTGAAGGTTCTACAGTTAAATAAAGGTAATTACAGGCGCATGAGGGAGGAACTGACAAAAATCGACTGGAAGCAGAGCCTAGTGGGAAAGACAGTAGAACAGCAATGGCAGGAGTTTCTGGGAGTAATTGAGGACACAGTGCAGAAGTTCATCCCAAACAAAAGAAAGGTTATCAGAGGGGGGATTAGGCAGCCATGGCTGACAAAGGAAGTCAGGGAATGCATCAAGGCAAAAGAGAGAGCCTATAATGTGGCAAAGAGTAGTGGGAAGTCAGAAGATTGGGAAGGCTATAAAAACAAACAGAGGATAACAAAGAGAGAAATAAGGAAGGAGAGGATCAAATATGAAGGTAGGCTAGCCAGTAACATTAGGAATGATAGTAAAAGTTTCTTTAAATACATTAAAAACAAACGGGAGGCAAAAGTAGACATTGGGCCGCTCCAAAATGACGCTGGTAATCTAGTGATGGGAGACAAGGAAATAGCTGAGGAACTTAATAAGTACTTTGCGTCAGTCTTCACAGTAGAAGACATGAGTAATATCCCAACAATTCAGGAAAGTCAGGGGGCAGAGTTGAATATGGTTGCCATCACAAAGGAGAAAGTGCTAGAGAAACTAAAAGGTCTGAAAATTGATAAATATCCGGGCCCAGATGGGCTACATCCTAGAGTTCTAAAGGAGATAGCTGAAGAAATAGTGGAGGCGTTAGTTATGATCTTTCAAAAGTCACTGGAGTCAGGGAAAGTCCCAGAGGATTGGAAAATCGCTGTTGTAACCCCACTGTTCAAGAAGGGAACAAGAAAAAAGATGGAAAATTATAGGCCAATTAGCCTAACCTCAGTTGTTGGCAAAATTCTAGAATCCATCGTTAAGGATGAGATTTCTAAATTCTTGGAAGTGCAGGGTCGGATTAAGACAAGTCAGCATGGATTTAGTAAGGGGAGGTCGTGCCTGACAAACCTGTTAGAGTTCTTTGAAGAGATAACAAATAGGTTAGACCAAGGAGAGCCAATGGATGTTATCTATCTTGACTTCCAAAAGGCCTTTGACAAGGTGCCTCACGGGAGACTGCTGAGTAAAATAAGGGCCCATGGTATTCGAGGCAAGGTACTAACATGGATTGACGATTGGCTGTCAGACAGAAGGCAGAGAGTTGGGATAAAAGGTTCTTTCTCAGAATGGCAACCGGTGACAAGTGGTGTCCCGCAGGGTTCAGTGTTGGGGCCACAGCTGTTCTCTTTATATATTAACGATCTAGATGACGGGACTGGGAGCATTCTGGCCAAGTTTGCCGATGATACAAAGATAGGTGGAGGGGCAGGTAGTATTGAGGAGGTGGGGAGGCTGCAGAAAGATTTAGACAGTTTAGGAGAGTGGTCCAAGAAGTGGCTGATGAAATTCAACGTGGGCAAGTGCGAGGTCGTACACTTTGGAAAAAAGAATAGAGGCATGGACTATTTTCTAAACGGTGACAAAATTCATAATGCTAAAGTGCAAAGGGACTTGGGAGTCCTAGTCCAGGATTCTCGAAAGGTAAACTTGCAGGTTGAGTCCGTAAATAAGAAAGCAAATGTAATGTTGTCATTTATCTCAAGAGGCTTGGAATACAAAAGCAGGGATGTACTTCTGAGGCTTTATAAAGCACTGGTTAGGCCCCATTTGGAGTACTGTGAGCAATTTTGGGCCCCACACCTCAGGAAGGACATACTGGCACTGGAGCGGGTCCAGCGGAGATTCACACGGATGATCCCAGGAATGGTAGGCCTGACATACGATGAACGTCTGAGGATCGTGGGATTATATTCATTGGAGTTTAGGAGGTTGAGGGGAGATCTGATAGAAACTTACAAGATAATGAACGGCTTAGATAGGATGGACGTAGGGAAGTTGTTTCCATTAACAGGGGAGACTAGGACGCGGGGGCACAGCCTTAGAATAAAAGGGAGTCACTTTAGAACAGAGATGAGGAGAAATTTCTTCAGCCAGAGAGTGGTGGGTCTGTGGAATTCATTGCCACAGAGGGCTGTGGAGGCCGAGACGTTGAGCGTCTTCAAGACAGAAATTGATAAATTCTTGATTTCTCGAGGAATTAAGGGCTATGGGGAGAGAGCGGGTAAATGGAGTTGAAATCAACCATGATTGAATGGTGGAGTGGACTCGATGGGCCGAATGGCCTTACTTCCGCTCCTATGTCTTATGGTCTTATGGTCTTATGGAGTAATCAGAACTACGATTCATTTCACTAACTTGATATACCTTAAACTGACTCACAGACAGTATATTTGCCTCATTCTTTTGTTCATACTTTTCTACTTCTCCACAAAATTACTTATTTTTTTCCCTAACTTCTCAACTAACTCTCTTATAATTTCGAATTCAAGACAAAGGAAAGAACACATGGTCCCTTCCAATGTTAAAATCCTTTCTGAACATTAAAACATTAAAGAAAATAAAACATTTAAAAAGAATACAGAACGTTGATTAAGACATCGATTTTATTCTTCTGTCTTCCAAACTGTAATTAAGCTCAAAATAGAAGTACATTCAAGAAATTCAAGAGATCTTGGGGTTCATATCCATAGATCTCTGAAGGTTGACACTCAAGTGGATAGAGCCGTGAAGAAGGCCTATAGTGTGTTGGCGTTCATTAACAGGGGGTTTGAGTTTAAGAGCCATGGGGTTATGCTGCAACTGTACAGGAACTTGGTGAGACCACATTTGGAATATTGTGTGCAGTTCTGGTCACCTCACTACAAGAAGGATGTGGAGACACTGGAAAGAGTGCAAAGGAGATTTACCAGGATGCTGCCTGGTTTGGAGGTTAGTTCTTATGAGGAAAGGTTGAGGGAAATTGGGCTTTTTTCTTTGGAGCGGAGGAGGTTGAGAGGAGACTTGATAGAGGTTTATAAGATGATGAGGGGGATAGATAGAGTGAACGTTCAAAGACTATTTCCTCGGGTGAATGGAGCGGTAACGAGGGGGCATAACTATAGGGTTCATGATGGGAGATATAGGAAGGATGACCGTGGTAGGTTCTTTACGCAGAGAGTGGTTGGGGTGTGGAATGGACTGCCTGCAGTGATAGTGGAGTCAGAAAATTTAGGAACATTTAAGAAGCTATTGGATAAGCAGATGGAGTACTTCGGGATGATAGGGAGGAAATAGCTTGATCTGGGTTTCAGACAAAGCTCGGCACAACATCGTGGGCCGAAGGGCCTGCTCTGTGCTGTACTGTTCTATGTTTCTATGTTAAATCTTATCACTTTAATCTCTAACAGTTTTAACACTTCCCCAGCCCCCCGAGGCTAAACCAAGGTGCAAAGCACTGCATCTACTGCCTGTAACAAACACTCCAGGCTTCAACAGCTCCGCTCACAATTGCACTTTCGTAAAGTTTCAACTGGGGGAAAGTAATTTATTCAACTTGCACGCAGAGAAGCCATTTACTTTGATCTGCTATACCCTATTCCACCACATGAGGCTCTCGATCGCGCAATTACATCCTCTCTCTCTCTCTCTCTCTCTCTGTGCCGTACAGAGCCATGTACACAGCCTGCTTGTTTCTTTTAAACCTTTACTCTCCTCTTTGGTCTATCACACTTCAGACTAACCAATTTAACCTGATTTGAGTCCCTTCTGTCTTTGCAGCGGCACTGGGTCTATTCCACCAATCCTCCTCCTCCTGTTCACCCGTATCAGTATTTTGGAACCACATTGGCAAACCAGATACCTCCGGGTTTTTTTTCTTTCCTTTGTTCGGCTTGCCGTTCTAGTCCTTTTTCACGGTCTCGTCTTTCCTTTGAGGTCTCTCTTGTTCTTTTCTATCTATTTTGTCATTCTCGTACTTCTCACATTCCCACTTCAACATTTCCCAAGTCTTAGTGTTTCCCTCATGATCACATACACTGATCCCTCTTCATCGTGCATTATTCCCCTCTTAACTGTTTTATTGTGGTAATTCTGTTCCACTTTGTGGGAGCATTTCCTAATACCCTCTCAATCTCTGCTTTAAACTGGGTGAGGAGTGCCTGTCGGGCATCTATCTCCGATGTTAGGGCGAATACATGTGTCTCCATGTCCCCCACTATCATCCTGTGCTGGAGGAGCGGCGGGTCCACCTGCTACCTGCCTCCACTTATCCGTTGGACAGGGTGCCCTGACCAGCTAGTGTGCGTCTCAGGTGTAATTGGTGTCCGACCCAAGTTGTATCTCATTCTTCCCAGAATTTAGTGTTTGCGCTTCTAGATTGTAATTTACCCAGGGAAGCCATTAATTGCTGTCTCTCACCTGGGGTGAAGGGTTTATAATTTGCCTTTGGCTGTGCATCTGTTCCCCTTCGGGTTAGTGGCGCTAAGTTGCCTTCTGGCGCTTCCCACTCCTCTGGAGGAGCAGTTGGTTCCTGTTGTGTGGACTCATGAGGAGGTAGGAACAGTTTCCTCTCTCCATTGCTTTTCTTCTAACACATGGTTTTGTTTCTCCAGTTCCCTGACTCTGGATTCTAACTCTCCAATCTTTTCTTTATTTTCAATCCACCTTTTAGTAGCGTCGACTACTTGCTCAACTAGTCCAGCTAACCGATGCATTAACAATACTTCTATCTTCTTTGTATTGTTTCTCTTTAGTAGACAGGGGTCTTCTGTCCGTTAATTCCTTTTACATAGTTCATTTTATTTGTTATGGATAAGGGGATGGCAGTGATAGATATGGAGGCTGCCGTGTTCACCAGCAGTTCACATTGTGCAGACACGTAGAAACTACCCTGCGTCTTACCCAAACTCGCGGGGGCTACCCCTTATTGCCCCTTTGTGTGCCCCCCCCTTATTACAAAACTGGCAGGTAGGGGCCTTCATTCCACCCCGCTTCTGAGCCATACAGTCTCTGGAAAAGTGGCCCGCTTTCCCACAATTGTAGCACGCACCCTTTGGGTTTAGCTCCTCCATTGTTTGCACTAACATCTTCCTGTTTTATTTGTAGGTATGGTTTCTCATCTGGTCCTTCTCTAATTCCAGATGCCCATTCTACTAATTCATCATAGTTCTGGGTATTGAGAACTCCCATTTTAAGGATTTTTTGTTGAGCTGGCGACAGCCCATCTTTGAAATAGTGGAGGGGCTGGCCACGATGGGGTATAGTTTCAACTGTACTTTATTTAAAGCTGTATAATTAAAACATTAAAGCAAACAACAACAAACATCCACGCAACCACTTTGTTAACCACACGCAGACACACAGGAAGCTTGCAACATTTTAATTTTTGCTTTGTCATCAGCCCATTTCTTACCCGAGACTGAGATGTGTTCAGTTAATCCGGCCAATTGGTGAACTGAGAGAACTCCAATTTTCTTAGTTCTGTCTTTCTTTTCCTGTTCCTACCATTTTCGTTGTTGGTCTAGTGGGTGTTCTAAATCCCACCCCCCTTTTATGATCTGCTAATGAGTTTGTCCCTCTTAGCCATATATTCGTTTATCAGTGATCCTGAGGGTCCCCACTGTCCATGTCCCACCATAAGATCGATAAGTTTGTACTCACCACCTGGAGTCTTCAACTCTCACTTCTCACTCTGCCCTCACATGTCTCCCTTATCAGAGTCCGGTGATACCTGGGGTGATCAGATCCCTCCGTACCACCGCTTATATTATATTTGTTAAGCCGGCTTTTACATGAAGGCTTTTCCTTCCACTCCGGCGATTACTCAGACACTCTCTTTCTCACTCACATCTGAACATCACACTGCAGGCAACCTTTTTCCAGACTCTAACACCCATTTAAATTCCTGACCATCGCGTGGGGGATTTCCCCTCTTAACAACCGGTCTCAGGCTGCGTGTTCGAGTCAATTGCCTCCTTGTCCATATGTGCTCAGTTCAGACGTATTTCACTCTCTCATCACAGATGATCAACGACTGTAGTTTGACCCACTCTATTACCTTTGGTAATCTATTCCATTGTCCCGGTCGTGGCCATTCGACTGGACCCGTAAATAGATCCCGGGTTTCGGCACCAATTTGTTGTAGGTAAATAACACCTCTGAGACTAGTCGTGAGTCAAAGTACAGTAGTTTATTTTCACAAGCTTGTGGGAGAAGTCCGATTCCTAACACGGTCTCCAGACTTCTCATTGAATACGAGTTAAGATCAAATATGTATACGTATATTTTCGCCCCTGGTCACGCCCGCAGTTTCTCATGATTCTTGCTGCCACAGCGATTCCATCTATCGCGTAGTCTGCATAATTGTGGCCATCTCAAGGCTGTCTGTTTTGTTGCCTCTATGTGGACTCCTGTGGGTTGTTTCGATTATAGGTTTGCACAAACAAGTTAACTGACATACAGGGGCCTACATAACACTTGATATTGGTGAGGATGAATAGTCTATAATGAATATATATGCATCTATGATTATACGATCACAGAAGGCATACATGTGTTAAACAAAGGTACATACTATAAAATAACATAAAATGGACTCTAGCTTAGTTTATACCAGCTGGGTTAGCTACATTCCTGAACACAATTAGCTGGGAAAATCATGCGCTTGTCTACAGCAGCAGCTTCTCTTATCTGGGTGGATACACGAAAACACGTTCTACAGACACAAAAACAAGCTGTACAATGCTTCTCACAAATCCCAAAGTATCACAAAGTTCATTAACCCATTCCCGTCTTCAGAGATTTCAGCACAGGTGAAAGACGTGTGAATTGTCTCAAGCCAGGACAGTTAGTATGATTTTGCAAGCCCTGGCGAATCGTGGGGGTTACAGATAGTGTGACAGGAACCCAAGATCCCGGTTGAGGCCGTCATCATGTGTGCAGAAGTTGGCTATCACTTTCCATTCGACTATTCTGCGTTGGCGTGTGTCTTGAAGGCTGCCTTGGAGAACGCTTTACCCGAAGATCGGAAGCTGAGTGCCCTTGATTGCTGAAATGTTCCCGACAGGAAGGGAACATTCATGCCTGGTGATTGTCCAGCGGTGTCCATTCATCCATTGTCATAGTGGCTGCATGGTCTCGCCGATGTCCCATGCCTCGGGACATTCTTTTCTGCAGCGTATCAGATGGATAACGTTGGCAGAGTCACACGAGTCTGTACTGTGTACCTGGTGGATGGTGTTCTCACGTGAGATGATGGTCTCCGTGTTGATGACCCGGCACGTCTTGCAGAGGTTGCTGTGGCAGGGTTGTGTGGTGTCGTGGTCGCTGTTCTCCTGAAGGCTGGGTAGGTTGCGGCGAACAATGGTCTGCTTGAGGTTGTATGGTTGTTTGAAGCCAAGTAGTGGGGTGTGTAGATGGTCTTGGCGAGAAGTTAGTCTTCATAGATTATATGTTGAAGGCTCCGAAGAAGATGTCGTAGCTTCTCCGCTCTGGTGAAGTACCGGATGACGAAGGGTACTCTGTCTGCCGTGTCCCATGTTTGCCTTCTGAGGAGGTTGGTGCGATTTTCACTGTGGCACGTTGGAACTGTCGATCGATGAGTCGAGCGCCATATCCTGTTCTTACGAGGGTGTATTTCAGCGTCTGTAGTCGTCTGTTGCGTTCCCCCTCATCTGAGCAGATCCTGTGTGTACGGAGGGCTTCTCCGTCGGGGATGGCTTCTTTAACGTGTTTAGAGTGGAAGCTGGAGCCAGTTGCTGTTTGTTATTGGGGCAAGTTTCTGCAGTAGTTGTTTGCTGTTGGAGCTGCCTGCCACTGTTTCCAACTGGAACTGTTTGCTGCTCTTTGTTGCTGGAGGTGTTTGCTACTGGAGCTGGTTGTTGTTGTTTGCTGCTGGAGCTGGTTGCTCCCGGTTGCTTTTGGAGCTGGTTGTTTTTGTTTGCTGTTGGAGTTGGTTGCTTTGGAACTGTTTTCTGCTCGAGATGGTTGCTGCTGTTTGTTTCTCGAGTTGATTGCTGATACAGCTCTTTGCTGCAGGAGATTGCTGCTACTGGAGCTGTTTGCTGCAAGAGCTGTTTGCTGCTGGGGCTGGTTGCTGCAGTGTGCTGCTGGACTGCTTGCTGCTGTTTGTTGCTGGAGCTAGTTGCTGCTGTTCGCTGCTGGACTGTTTGCTCTTTGCTGTTGGAGCTGGTTGCTCCAGGAGCTGTTTGCTGATGGAGCTGGTTGCTGCTGTTTTCTGATGGAACTCGCTGCAACTGACTCTTGCGCTGCTGTTTTGGTTGCGGAATTGTGACTTATGTTTGGAGCTCGGAAGGTAAGTGTTGCATGTTGAAAAGAGTGTGACCTGGTAAAAAGAGGCCTGAGGCCTTTGGGCTCGAAGGTATCTGCCAGAGGACTTCTGCACGGGGAGAGAGAAATGCGGACCACGTGGGGCATCGTCGGTAGACTCATACGCCTCAGAGCCTATGAGCTACACGCACCCCATCATGATTATAGAGGAATGTGTTGCGGCCTCTAAAATCTTTGCCACAGAAGTTTGCTTCCTGAAGACCTAATGGATGGTGAAAGTCGCTATTGAAAAGGGGCACACAGTGGGCGGGGGAAATTTGAAGATGGACCCTTTAGAGACCACCGCCCACAGATTACTGTGATAAATGCGCTGGCCATTGTTCCCAATGGGCTCCAAATCACCCACCTCCATCTTCTAGAGGGAGAAGCAAAGGGTGGAGCTTGGGTTCGTTGCCCCAACTTCTCCAGTTGAAAAATGGTGACTGCATTTACGAACTGCAAGTCAGGCTGGGAGGTGAAGCTGCTGGGAGGCTTTGAACAATCAACAAAGAACAATACAGTATAGGATCAGGCCCTTCGGCCCTCCAAGTCTGCACCGGTCTGTGTTCCTAACTCGACCATCCGTTTGTATCCCTCTATTCCCAGTCTGTTCGTGTGGCTATCTAGATAAGTCTTAAATGATACTAACAAATCTGCCTCAACCACCCTGCTTGGCAGTGCATTCGAGGCCCCCACCACCCTCTGTGTAAAATACGTGCCCCACATATCTGTATTGAACCTTGCCCCCTTACATTGAACTTGTGACCCCTTGTGTTTGTCATTTCTGACCTGGGAAAAAGGTTCCAACTGTTCACCGTATCTATGCCCTTCATAATTTTATAAACTTCTATTAGGTCGCCCCTCAACCTCCTTTGCTCTTAACTTAGAAAAAATAGATGCACAGAGGATAGGAGCAGGCGGAGGCCATTTGGCCCTTCGAGCCTGCTCCGCCAATTCATTACTATCACGGGTGATTGTCCAACTCAATAGCCAAATCCTGCTTTTTCCCCTTAACCTTTGATCCCATTCGCCCCAAGTGCTTTATCTAGCCGCCTCTTGAATAAATTCAATGTTTTGTCATCAACTACTTCCTGTGGTAATGAATTCCACAGGTTCACCAGTCTTCGGGTGAAGAAATGTCTCCTCACCTCAGTCCTAAATGGTTTACCCTGAATCCTCAGACTGTGAACCCTGGTTCTGGACTCCCTCACCATCGGGGATATCCTCCCAGCATCTACCTGTCCAGTCCTGTTCGAAGTTTAGAAATCTCGATGAGATCCCCCGTCATACGTCTGAACTCGAGCGAAAACAATCCTAACCAAGTCAATCTCTCCTCATACATCAGTCCTGCCATCCCCAGAAGCAGGTTGGTAAACTTCTGTTATACTACTAGGAGAGCAAAAACATCCTTCCTCAGAAAAGGAGACCAAAACTGCACACAATACTTCAGTTGTGGCCTCGCCAAGGCTCTGTATAATTGTAAGAACACATGCCTACTCCTGTCCTCAAAACCTCTCGCAATTAAGGCCAATAAACAATGTGCCTTCTTTACTGCCTGCTGCACCTGCATGCTTACCTTCAGCGACTGGTGCACAAGGACACCCAGGTCCCGCTGCACACTTCCCTTTCCCAATTTGCAGCCATTCAGTTAGTAATCTGCCATCTTTTGTTTTTGCTTCCAAAGTGTAAAACCTCCCATTTATTCAAATTTGCTGCACTTGCCATTGATTTGCCCACTCACCCAATCTGTCCAGATCATTCTGAAGGATCTCTGCACCCTCGGCACAGTTCACCTTCCCACCCAACTTGGTATCATCTGCAAACTTTCAGATGTTACATTTTGTTCCCTCATCCAAATCATTAAAATATATTGCGAATAGATGGGGTCCCAGCACTGGTCCCTGTGGCGGCCCACTAATTGTTGCCTGCCGATTTGAAAAGTACCAATTAATTCCGAGTCTTTGTTTCCTGTCTGTCTACCACTTTTCTATCCATCTCAATGTACTTCCCCCAATTCCATGCACTTTAATTTTACATTACAATCTCTCAAGCAGAAATTTGTCAAACACTTTCTGGAAGTCCAAATGTGCTACATGGACTGTCTCCCACTTGTCAACTCTACGATATACATCTTCAAAGAATTCCAACAGATTTGCCAAACATGATTTCCCCTTCATGAATCCATGCTGACTCTGTTTGAATCTGCCACTGCTTTCTGAATGATCTGCTAGAAAGTCTTTGATAATGGATTCGAGAAATTCCCCCACTTGCGATGTAAAGCTTACTGGTTTGTAATTCCCTGTTTTCTCTCTCCCTCCCTTTTTGAATATTGGAGTGGCATTAGCTACCCTTTAAAGAGGTGGAATGTCTTGTGAAAAGGAAGAGGGAAGCTTATGTAGGGATGAGGAAACAAGGTTCAGATGGCTCGATTGAGGGCTACAAGTTAGCAAGGAATGAGCTGAAAAAGGGGCTGAGGAGAGCTAGGAGGGGACATGAGAAGTCCTTGGCGGGTCGGATCAAGGAAAACCCCAAGGCTTTTTACTCTTATGTGAGGAATAAAAGAATGACCAGGGTGAGGTTAGGGCCGGTCAAGGACAGTGGTGGGAACTTGTGTATGGAATCAGTAGAGATAGGCGAGGTGATGAATGAATACTTTTCTTCAGTGTTCACCAAGGAGAGGGGCCATGTTTTTCAGGAAGAGAAGGTGTTACAGGCTAATAGGCTGGAGGAAATAGATGTTCGGAGGGAGGATGTATTGGCAGTTTTGAATAAACTGAAGGTCGATAAGTCCCCTGGGCCTGATGAAATGTATCCTAGGATTCTTTGGGAGGCGAGGGATGAGATTGCAGAGCCTTTCGCTTTGATCTTTGGGTCCTCGCTGTCCACGGGGATGGTGCCAGAGGACTGGAGAGTGGCGAATGTTGTTCCTCTGTTTAAGAAAGGGAATAGAAATGACCCTGGTAATTATAGACCGGTTAGTCTGACTTCGGTGGTTGGTAAATTGATGGAAAAGGTCCTTAGGGATGGGATTTACGACCATTTAGAAAGATGCGGATTAATCCGGGATAGTCAGCACGGATTTGTGAAGGGCAAATCGTGCCTCACAAATTTGATAGAATTTTTTGAGGAGGTAACTAGGTGTGTTGATGAAGGTAGGGCGGTTGATGTCATATACATGGATTTTAGTAAGGCGTTTGATAAGGTCCCCCATGGTCGGCTTATGATGAAAGTGAGGAGGTGTGGGATAGAGGGAAAGTTGGCCGATTGGATAGGTAACTGGCTATCTGATCGAAGACAGAGGGTGGTGGTGGATGGAAAATTTTCGGACTGGAGGCAGGTTGCTAGCGGAGTGCCGCAGGGATCGGTGCTTGGTCCTCTGCTCTTTGTGACTTTTATTAATGACTTAGAGGAGGGGGCTGAAGGGTGGATCAGTAAATTTGCTGATGACACCAAGATTGGTGGAGTATTGGATGAGGTGGAGGGCTGTTGTAGGCTGCAAAGCTGGGCTGAAAAATGGCAAATGGAGTTTAACCCTGATAAATGTGAGGTGATTCATTTTGGTAGGACTAATTTAAATGTGGATTACAGGGTCAAAGGTAGGGTTCTGAAGACTGTGGAGGAACAGAGAGATCTTGGGGTCCATATCCACAGATCTCTAAAGGTTGCCACTCAAGTGGATAGAGCTGTGAAGAAGGCATATAGTGTGTTAGCTTTTATTAACAGGGGGTTGGAGTTTAAGAGCCGTGGGGTTATGCTGCAACTGTACAGGACCTTGGTGAGACCGCATTTGGAATATTGCGTGCAGTTCTGGTCACCTCACTATAAGAAGGATGTGGAAGCGCTGGAAAGAGTGCAGAGGAGATTTACCAGGATGCTGCCTGGTTTGGAGTGTCGGTCTTATGAGGAAAGGTTGAGGGAGCTGGGGCTGTTCTCTCTGGAGCGGAGGAGATTGAGGGGAGACTTAATAGAGGTTTATAAAATGATGAAGGGGATAGATCGAGTGAACGTTCAAAGACTATTTCCTCGGGTGGATGGAGCTATTACAAGGGGGCATAACTATAGGGTTCATGGTGGGAGATATAGGAAGGATATCAGAGGTAGGTTGTTTACGCAGAGAGTGGTTGGGGTGTGGAATGGACTGCCTGCAGTGATAGTGGAGTCAGACACTTTAGGAACATTTAAGCGGTTATTGGATAGGCACATGGAGCACACCAGGATGGTAGGGAGTGGGATAGCTTGATCTTGGTTTCAGATGAAGGTCGGCACAACATCGTGGGCCGAAGGGCCTGTTCTGTGCTGTAATGTTCTATGTTCTATGTTCTAACCTGTTCCCCTGTCTATAGAATCCTTGTAGATGACCACCAATGCATCCATTATTTCTACTTCCACTTCCTTTAGTACTCTGGGATGTAGATTATCAGGCCCGGGGATTTATCACCTTCAATCCCATCAATTTTCCCAGCACCATTTTTCTACTAACATTGATCAACTTCAGTTCTGAACTCTCATTAAATCTTGCATTCTTCAACATTTCTGGAACCTGATTTAAGCCCTTTTTGTGAAAACAAAACCAAAGTATGCATTCAGTTGCTCAGTTGCTCTTTGTCCCCTGTTATATATTCCCCAGTTTCTGTCTGTTGGGGACCTCTCTCTTCACGCATCCATAGAAAAACTTAATGTCAGTCTTTATGTTCCCTGCAAGCTGACTTTCGGACCATATTTTCACTTCTTAATTGGAATCAGAACCAATCTCTCCAGGAGTAAAGAATACCAAGCTCGTCCCACAAGCTGAGCGAGCAACAATTTGTCCACCACCCCGCCACCGCCCCCCACCCCCCCCCCCACCCCCTGCCCCAGCGAATTCCTGATGCTCTCCTCACCATCTGACCTTTGTAACTTGCATCTCGGTACCATATTCCTCATTATCCCGGTGTTCTCTCCCTTACCTCTCGTTCTCGATTCACTAAACCTGGGAAAAGGTCTGAGTGCATTCACCCTATCCACGCCTCTCATAATCTTATAGACCTGAATAAGATCAACCCTCAGTCTGTTATGGTCCAAAGAAAAAAGTCGGAACCTGTCCAATCTCTCAGTATAACACACTCCTTTCAGTCTCTCCTTTTTCCTTTGCTCTCAGCTGCTTCCAAAACTTCGGGATTTGGTTTCCTTTTCACATGACATCCCCAATGCTGATATATATCGAAATAACAAATACTTCAGGTAGTTGTAGCACTGCCCAGAGGGTGATGTCAGCACTTTCGCCGGTGGTGGAGTCCTACAGGACAACCTACGCGGGATTAGGCGCTTCCCGAGCCGCTGCTGCTCCCATTACCCCGTCGCATTTACATTGATAATAAAAAACCTCTGAGTGAGGTGCTACACGCACCCCACCATGATTATACAGGCATGTGTCACCCCTTCGGCCATTGCTGCGGCCCCTGAAATGTTTGTGCCAGCAATTTACTTCCTGAAGACTGAGCAAGTGGTCCAACTCGCCATTAAAAAGGGGCTCACGGTGGCTGGGAACATCATGGGGATGGACCCTTGAGGGGATTAATGTGGTACAATGCCCCACCCTTTGTTCCAAATGAGTTGCTACTCAACCACTTCCATCTTCTGGGGGAGATCCGTTCCGGGATGGTGTCAGTCCCGTTCTGTCTGGGGAGGCCAGCATTCGCAATATGTACTCCAACAGGCGGCAGTTATTTATACCCCTGGCAAAGGAGGAATGCAGTAAGAAGTTTAACAACACCAGGTTAAAGTCCAACAGGTTTATTTGGTAGCAAAAGCCACACAAGCTTTCGAGGCTCTGAGACCCTTCTTCAGGTGAGTGGGAATTCTGTTCACAAACAGAACTTATAAAGACACAGACTCAATTTACATGAATAATGGTTGGAATGCGAATACTCACAACTAATCCAGTCTTTAAGAAACAAAACAATGGGAGTGGAGAGAGCATCAAGACAGGCTAAAAAGATGTGTATTGCCTCCAGACAAGACAGCCAGTGAAACTCTGCAGGTCCACGCAACTGTGGGAGTTACAAATAGTGTGACATAAACCCAATATCCCGGTTGAGGCCGTCCTTGTGTGTGCGGAACTTGGCTATCAGTTTCTGCTCAGCGACTCTGCGCTGTCGTGTGTCGCGAAGGCCGCCTTGGAGAACGCATCTGTGTCGATGATCCGGCACGTCTTGAAGGCAAGAAGTGGGGGTGTGGGGATGGCCTTGGTGAGATGTTCGTCTTCGTCAATGACATGTTGAAGGCTCCGGAGGAGATGCCGTAGCTTCTCCGCTCCGGGGAAGTACTGGACGACGAAGGGTACTCTGTCCACCGTGTCCCGCATTTGTCCCACTTCTTGCCTTCAAACAACCGCACAACCACAAACAGACCATTGTCCGCAGCAAACTACCCAGCCTTCAGGAGAACAGTGACCAAGACACCACACAACCCTGCCACAGCAACCTCTGCAAGACGTGCCGGATCATCGACACAGATGCCATCATCTCACGTGAGAACACCATCCACCAGGTACACAGTACATACTCTTGCAACTCGGCCAACGTTGTCTACCTGATACGCTGCAAGAAATGATGTCCCGAGGCATGGTACATTGGGGAAACTATGCAGACGCTGCGACAACGGATGAATGAACACCGCTCGACAATCACCAGGCAAGACTGTTCTCTTCCTGTTGGGGAGCACTTCAGCGGTCACGGGCATTCGGCCTCTGATATTCGGGTAAGCGTTCTCCAAGGCGGCCTTCGCGACACACGACAGCGCAGAGTCGCTGAGCAGAAACTGATACCCAAGTTCCGCACACACAAGGACGGCCTCAACCGGGATATTGGGTTTATGTCACACTATTTGTAACTCCCACAGTTGCGTGGACCTGCAGAGTTTCACTGGCTGTCTTGTCTGGAGGCAATACACATCTTTTTAGCCTGTCTTGATGCTCTCTCCACTCCCATTGTTTTGTTTCTTAAAGACTTGATTAGTTGTAAGTATTCGCATTCCAACCATTATTCATGTAAATTGAGTCTGTGTCTTTATAAGTTCTGTTTGTGAACAGAATTCCCACTCACCTGAAGAAGGGGCTCAGAGCCTCGAAAGCTTGTGTGGCTTTTGCTACCAAATAAACCTGTTGGACTTTAACCTGGTGTTGTTAAACTTCTTACTGTGTTTACCCCAGTCCAACGCCGGCATCTCCACATCAAAGGAGGAATGCCCAGCAGGAAACTTTCAAATTACCCCATGATGGAATCAGCTCCCAAATCTTTTGGTCACAGGATGGCATGTGGTGCCATACCAGTCAGGAGCTGGGCGTCCCTGACGGTGGTCTCAGTTAAAAGGGTAGAGAAAACCGCCCAGTGGTGGGTGCAGCATGGAGGGCACCTGACAGCACTCCTGCAGCCGGGGCCTGGTGAGAGCCCCAGGGCTCATTCCTCCTGGTGCAATTAGGTGACGGGTTTTTTTTATTTAATAACCCCGGCGGGGCTTCAACAGCACTGCAATCTTTGAATTCTAGCGGAGAGCCCCCACCTCCCCCCCTCCCCCCCCCCCGCATCCCCTCTCCGGCCGAGCAATGAGCAGCCCTGTTTTTGGACCTGACATTTCTCCGATTTTGCTGGGTGTCTCGGTGATCTGGGGAATAGCGGGGCTCTGAGCTGCTGCGACCCTCCAGCTCAGAGTCACTGAAGGTGCCCGCAGAGGAGCCCTCTGACCTTTATCCCGGCAGTAGGATCGATTCTGGTCTACTTGGCGGGTCCTTACCTCCTCTCACACTCACTTTGGCAGAGGACTCAGAACCACAAGGCGCCTGTCCGGAGGAGATTGGCTACTTGATTGTGGATAAAATGGATGAGTTAGAGGCCATTACCAGTGAGGCAGTGGACTCCATCATAACTTACACCAAGTCTCCCGTTATTCCCTCTGGCGAACGCCAGGAATGCTTACTGCACCATCACTGTTTCCGGGACATAGTCGGGTCTGGTGCTACTGGGCTGATCCGTGTGCGCCCTCACCAAGGAGGGCAAGATTCGGAATAAAATGAGCAGCACTGTATACAAGGTTTCCTCGCCTCGCTCCAGAGGGCTGCACCATTCGGCATATCATTCATCGGGTTGGGATCTGGTATATCATTCTCATTCCCAGAGGTTTGCTCTGTCGAACGCCTTCCTATCTCTTGACCAGGAGAAGGCATTCGACAGGATGGATCACATGTATCTACTCTGGACTTTGTGGGCATTCAGGTTTGGGACACACTTTTTCACCCTAGTCCGCTTTACTGTACGCTACCGAACAGTGTCCCGTTAAGGATAAAGTGTCCCGATGGTGCCCCTTCTCTTTGGGACAGGAGTATTGCAGAGCTGCCAATTGGTGTGGCCAACTGTATTCAGTTTGCGTGGAGCCATTCCTGCACCTCTTGCGGAGGAGGTTGTCGGGTTAGACTCGGCGCAGACTAGGTATTGGAGTGGTCCTGTTGGCTTACACTGATGACAGACTCCTCATGATCTTTGACCCGGGGAAGCAATTCCTGTGGTCAGAAGTGTTCCTATGTCCGCAATGGGGTGCATGTGGAAGGAGATGAGTGTGTGGGTAACTGAACAGTCGGCTGCTGCTTTCTGGACGCAAGCGCATTTGAGACCTCCAAGCTCAGCTGCCGGCTTTTGGGCAAGAATAGTCCAGATCCCCTCTTCCCACTGGGAAAAACAGAGCGAGGTTCTTTTACTGCACAGCGTACCATAAGTTGGGACTCGTGAATGCGCCGAAGAAATGGATCTGAAATGCTCCATTTCGGGACTTAGAATTAATTTTGTAAGATCACACCCTCCGTGAAGCCTCTGCTAAGGTTGTTCTGTACATAACAGGGTGTTCAACGAAAGTTAAACTTTAACAACAGCCTAGATTTCGGCAGTGTCTATCAATCCTGACAAATGATAACCTCATCAAAAACCCACAAACATGATAAAACAGGAACCACTAACATGTTCAGGGAAGGCTGAAACAGTGTGGTCAGACTCTCGATCATTTTTACCTTTCCACCCCTCCCTGACCCTCACCATCCCATGCAGCCTGATGGTATATTGTCACATTGCAATTCTGGATTGAATGGGGTTAACTGAAGCTGTTTGTTCTGTGGCTGTGAATAATGTCAGTCTACATGGAGCCGGGCGGTGTCACTGGAGGTTTTCCCTCTCCTATTTATAAGGGATTCTTTCCCATGTGTTATCGCATAGAGTCAGCAGGAGCGTCAACTCCAGATCTAATAAGGATTAGCGGCTGCAGGGCGATGGGGAGGAGACATCAGAACCTGAGAACAATGGACTCGAATGTTGCAACAATGGATCAGAATCTGGGAACAATGGACTGGAATGTTCCAACAATGGATCAGAAACTGAGAACAATGGACTGGAATGCTCCAACAATGGATCAGAATCTGGGAACAATCCATCGGAATATTCCACCCCCACCACCGCTACCACTTTTGGATTTCAGTATAAGTGGCACTTTTGCCGAGGGTCTTTCCTTCCTGTCACATGATGGATTTGATATGCTTTTAATGTCAGAGCAGATTCATTATGTACTCTTGTTTATTCAAGGATTTTACTATCCCCTCCTGGCTATGGTAGGAGTCCCCGGTAAGTCTCCCGGTGCAGTAATTAGTTCTATACACCCTATTTAACTCTATTCCTGATCTTGTGATTTACTCTGCACTGCTACTTTGTTATTATTGCTGTTGTGACTCTATATCTATTAATGAACCGATCACAACATGGAAAACTTTTCCAGTGCTTTTAAAAGTTGAGATTATTTGAATTTCTCCCGTTGTTGTATCTGGTATATCTCTGTATTAGAGATTGTATTTGTCAGCCATGTTTCATTACTGTATTTGTTATTTCAGTATTAGGGATATGGACATTCAGTTTCGTCCCACCCCTAATCTATGTTCACTGTCCACTTACACCATTCCTGTACCTGAGGCTAGTTGAGACTCACAGCCATCCCACACAATTTCCCCATCTCCTGTCCTGCAGCATATCTCTCCCTGACAGCAATGTTCACTCTTACAGCCCTCTGATACCCGTGCTATGGAAATCTAGATACATACACGATACAAGCACAGAGCTGGTCAGTTGCAGTGTGTCCTGTACATGTCCCCATGCTGGGCAGATATCCAACTTGGGACGGAATATGAGGCAGGCTCTGAAAGTGTCATCAAAAAGTTGTTTCAATCAATCTAACATTACCTGAATTTTGATATTCCCTTCCTTTTGATAAAACGTCTCATCCAATGTTTCAATGTCCCTTTTCTCGATAACGTTTGCTTTAAGAAAATGTCCGATTCCTTAAAGTGAATGTAATTCGCTCTGTACCTTTTGCCTGTGTTTTGTGCTCTGTACAATGATTGCTGACAGTGTGACAGAGTTCTGAAAACAGGAAATGCTGCAGATTCTGCTCCTCGTGTCTTCAATGTGGAGCTCCGTGTTGCACAGCGGGTTTCAGCAGCTCTGGCACATGTCTGCGAAACTTGGACTGTGTCTGTCCACTGAAAGCAAGTGTTAATTTCCGTCATCTCACAGTGTGTTTACCAACACCAGGAGTTCATTCAGTGTTATTTAAAACGTTGCAGGCACCACACTTGCAGCTGAGGGGCTATTGACTGACCCCTGTGATTGGAATGTTCGGGGAGTTTTTGTGAATGGGTTTCTGGAGGTTGTGTTGTAAGCTGCTGCATACATTCAGGTGGGACAGGGGATTATGTGTCCCAACTCTGGGTGATGTATGGAGACACTGCCCTTGGTAACTGGGTAACTAATCCAGTGACAAGCTCACTGCACTGCATGTCCATTATAATTGTCTGTCTTTTATTTATATCTTGTATCCGTAATTTAGTAATCCAGATAAAGAGGATATTTCTCAGAAGTAACAGCTTTGAATCTTACCACAACAGCTGGTGTGACTTGCATTCCATCAGAAATATGATTTGGAATTAAAAGTCTAATAATAAGAGTGAGAGGAACTCGATGCAAGTGTCGACTATTCAGCTCCTGGAGCCTCCTCCCCCATTCAATACGACCTTGGCTGATCGCGTCTCCGTCGCAAATACACTTTCCTGTCCAATAGCCATAACCCTTCAAACCTTGTTTAAAATATTCTGCCCGTTTTCCTAAAACGGTGTCCCCTCAGCCAAGGGGAACAGCTGCTTCCAACTTCCCTATCCATACACCTCAAATTTTAATAAAAGTTAATTCTATCCTCCCCCGCCTCTTATGCTCTAGATAAAACAATCCAAGCCTATTCAGTCTCTCCTGAAATCTCAAATGCTTCATCCCTGAGAGCATCTTCGTAATTCACATCTGCAACCCCTCTATTGCAGTCACATCCATCATATAGTGGGGAGAACAGAACTGCACACCATACTCCAGCCATGGCCTAACTAACGCTCTGTATTACTCCAACATAACCTTCCTGCGCTTATACTCTGTACGACGACTGATAAAAGCAAATGTTCCATGTACTTATTTAATCAGCCTATTCACATGCTCTGCAGGCTTAAGGTGTATGTGCATGAGAACCCCAAAATCCGTCTGTTCATCTGAATTTCAAAGTGTCCTGTCATTCATTAAATAATCCGTTGTGTTCTTACTTCTTCCAAAGCGCATCATCTCACAGTTTTCAGGGTTAAAGACCATCTTGCACTGCTCTGCCCATTTGACCAACCCATCTATATCTTCCTAATTTTTAACATAGGAACAGGTGATTTGGAGCAGCAATAGGCAAATTCAACTCTTCTCGCCTGCTCCGCCATTCAATTAGATCATGGCTGATCTCTCCCTTCACTCAAATCCACCTCACCATGTGTTATCCAGATCCCTTTAACATTTTAGACGAAAAATATATCTATCTCCTTCTTGAAACCATTGAATGATTCATTCTCCACAGCACTATGGGGAAGCGAGTTGCACAAATTCACCCCCTTCTGCGAGGAGCAGCTCCTCCTCATTTCAGTTTTAATTCTGCCTCCTCTCATACTAGACCTATAACTACATTGGCATAACTATAGGGTTCATGGTGGGATATATAGGAAGGATATCAGAGGTAGGTTCTTCACGCAGAGAGTGGTTGGGGTGTGGAATGGACTGCCTGCAGTGATAGTGGAGTCAGACACTTTAGGATCATTTAAGCGGTTATTGGATAGGCACATGGAGCACACCAGGATGGTAGGGAGTGGGATAGCTTGATCTTCGTTTCAGATGAAGGTCGGCACAACATCGTGGGCCGAAGGGCCTGTTCTGTGCTGTACTGTTCTATGTTCTATGTACATTCTCTAGATTTCGCCACAAGGGAGGAACATTTGGCCTACAATTACTTTATGAATCCATTTAACTTTTTATGTATCGCAATGAGAGCCACTCACACCCATCGAAACACCAGTACATATAAGCCCAAGCGGTCAAACATCTCCTCATATGTTAAACGTGTTATCCTCGGAAGCAATCCTGTAAACTTGCTCTGAACTGCCTCCAATGTCACCACCTCCTCCCTCAACTAATGACACCGAAACTTGACACAATACTCCAGATGTGGTCCCAGCAACACACTGACAATTGCATTTGTCTACTTTAACACTCCAGTCGGTTGCAAAAAAATGTCTGCATTGCATTCGTCTTTTTTATAACATGCTGTACCTGCACACACACTCTCTGAGATTCATGAAAAAAGACAGCAAGACGCATTTTGAATCTGCTTTCCATTGAGACAATAATTTGCCTTGTATCATTCTTCACAACCTGGACAACCTCACATCGATCCACAATAAACTGCATCAGCCAAATTTTAATCCACTCTCCTAGCCTACCTGTAACCATCTGTAAAATGTTTTTATCCTCTTCACTGCCTGCTTTCCGACCTATTTTAGTATCATATTGATTTTTTGCTATGTTACATACCGTCACTTCTTGCAGATCAATGATATACATTGTAACCAATTGAGGTTTTGAGGACTGACCAATGCGGCACTCCACGAAGTACATTTCGCCTGCCAGAGAAGGACATATTTTTCCCGATTCTCTGCTTTATATCAATCAGCCAATCCGCAATCCAATCCACTACTCGATCCCCGAACTCACCTTCTGGATCAGTCTTTTGGAGACAGCGTGTCAAACGCCTTTTGGGAGTCCAGATACACCATGTCCAAAGTTTCCTCACGAACCACCTTGCTAATTATGTCCTCAAAGGACTCAAACAAGTTTGTCAAGCATGACTTAACCTTCATAAAACCATGCGGACAATGGTGGAATGAGCATTGTCTTTCCAATGCTGAGTTAACTCCTCCTTAGTAATTGATTCCAGCAACTTCCTCACCACAGAAGTGGAGCTATCCAGCCCTTCGTTTCCTACATTTTGCCTCTCGCCCTTTTTGAATCGGGGCATCACACTAACTTGTTTCCAATCCACTTGTATCTGACTAGAATCCAAGGAAGTTTGAAACATCAAAACCAGTTTATCCACTATCTCTGCTGCCACTTCCATTAATACAATAGACTGCAGGCCATCAGGACCTCGACTGTTAGCTGGCTTTAAACCCATTACTTTATTAAATACCTTGTCCCCAGTGATGGTTATTTTACCAAGTTCCTCTGCAATATTACAGTTTTGGGGATTTTTTTATTATTCTCCATCCTGAAGACAAAACATTAGTTTAATACTTCTGCCATCTCTGTGTTCCCCATTATTACCTCACCAGTATCGTCATCTGAAGGGATAATATTTTCTTTCGCTATTCTTTTCCTCGTTGCATACTGAGACAAACCTTATTTGAACAGTGTTTATGTTTTCTGCTCGTCGTCTTTCGTCGTTCATTATAGCTCTTTTGCTTTTGTTTTTTGAAGCCCTTTGCTGAATCATAAAGTTCCCTCAATCCTCCATCTTGCCACTAGCTTTTGGAGTTTGGTATTCACGAGTTTTTGCATTTATGTCCTCTATGTTTAGCCGTGAATCGTCTTTCATCCCTTTATAATTCCTCTTCTTCTCCGGAATATCCTTTAATTGGGAGATATTCAATATCTCCCTGAACATCCCACAGTGTTCGTCAACTCCCCATGCACCCACTTTTTTGTGCCCAGCCTGCTTGGGCCAACTCTTTCCTCAGGCCTGTATAATCACCAAAACTCTCCTATGGCACTTTTACTACTCTCGCTCAATCTGAATCAGAAATCCTATCACGTGGTGATCACTCCTGGCAAGAGGATCTTTAACGACAAGACTATTTATCAACCCTTCTACAATATATAATAGTAAACTAAGATAACGTGCTCCTTCATATGTTCCATCGCATATTGCTCTCAGAAACAATCCCTCATACCATCTATGGAATCTCCCTCGAGACGACATTGGCCAATTTCATTAATCAGTTAATATGCGTTTAAAATCGCCCATGATTAGCTTTGTGCTGTGTTCCCAAGACCTCATTATTTCTTGATTTAAACTATGCTCCGCTTTGGAGGTATTTCTCGGGTGCCTGCAAGTCAGTCCTACTAGTTTTTATCTTATTTGATTTTATTTCCACCCACATTGATTCAATGTGTTGGATTTTAGTCATGATGTGGAGATGCGGGCGTTGGACTGGGGTGAACACAGTACGAGTTTTAACAACACCAGGTTAAAGTACAACAGGTTTATTTGGTAGCAAACACCATTAGTGTTTAAAATCAAGTTACAGAATACTGATTAGAATGCGAATCCCTACAGCCAGCCAGAGATTCGCATTCTAATCAGTATTCTGTAACTTGAATTTTGTGTCTCTGTGCCCTGTTTGAGAGCACATTTCCACTCCATCTGACGAAAGAGCAGTGCTCCGAAAGCAAATAAACCAGGACTTTAACCTGGAGTTGTTAAAACTCTTATTGCCAGTGTCATTTTCTAATACAGTCTTGATGCCATCTTTAAACATTGAAGCATGTATACCTCCTGCTCCATCGATGTATGCAACTGTGGGAGAAGTCGTGATTGTGTCTATATTGTTTCTGTCAACGTGTGTGTGTCTATGTTGTCGCTATCGATGTGCGTGAGAGATTGTGTGTGTGTCTATGTTGTCTCTGTAAATAGTTATGTGAGAGAGAATGTGTGTTTCTGTATTGTTACTATCGATGTGTGTGAGAACGATTGTGTGCTTCTATATTGTCCTATCAATGTGCGTGAGAAAAACTGCGTGTCCATTTTGTTTCTATCGACGTGTGCGTGTGTGAGTGAGAGAGATCGTGTGTGCCCATATTTTCTGTGTCGGTGTACGGGAGTGTAAGTGACAGTTCTGTATCAGTGTTTCTGAGTGTGCATAGTTCTGGGGGAGTTCCAGAATTCTTGAGTGCTTATGTTATTGAGTGTGTTTGTGTTTGAATATGTTTGCTTCTATAAGCCAATCCAGCAGAGGCAGAAGAGTAACTGCACTGAGGGGCATCCAGGGAGAAATTCGCGTCGTCACCTCGAATGCATAGTGGGTAGAGAAAGAACTGCTGCCGAGGATTTCTTAGGCCCGAGATGTTACATGAGCTTTTTCCCTATGTCCCTCCCTCCTCCTCCAACCACAAAAATGGCTCTGTTTAGAGGACAAAAAAGTTAAAAGATAGGAGTGGTCTTGCACTTCTGCAGTAGTAGAGGACACAAGCGAAAGAGTTCATTGGTAAGTAGAAAGATGGGGTAAGTGTTTAATCATTTTATCGCTTGCTGCCTCAGTGGTAATTTCTGTAGTTTGTTGTTTGTAAATTATATATTGGGTAGTAACGAGGAGCAGGAACGAAGGGCTCGAGAGAATAAAATATAGTCTGAAGCAAAAGTATTTCAAATGTTTAATTTAAAGGGGTAAGACTTAACAGGAGAGCTCCAACCCATAGTCTGCTGGTCCCTCTCCGTATGTGAGGCCGGCAACATTTGCAGTTACTGGGGCCAGCACATGTGCAGGAAGCTGCACCTCCTGGAAGCCTCAGTGTCGAATGGCGGCTGGGGACAATCTGTCGCATCCGCGAAGCGGAGAGTATCATACTTAGCAAGTATAGAGAGGTGGTTACACCGCAGGGTAAGAGTCAACAGGCACAAGTCAATGGGGGCCAGCAGGCACAACAAGAGAACTAGGCAGCAGTGCAGGAATCTGCTGTGGCTATTCCCCTGTAAAACAGATATACCGTTTTGGATACTGTTGAGGGGAATGTCCTTTCATGGGAAAACAGCAACACGCAAATCCATTGCACCACAGTTGACTCAGCTGCAGAGGGGAGGAGTACAAAGTGTGGTAATGCAATAGTTATAGGGAATGCAATTGTAAGAGGAGCAGTTAGGCGTTTCTGTGGCCGCAAACGAGACTCCAGGATGGAATTTCACCTGCTCGGTTCAAGGATGTCTCGGTTTGGCTGCAGGAAAATTTGAAGGGAGAGAGCGAACAGCCAGTGGCCGTAGTGCACGTTGGTACAAATGACACAGGTGAAAAAAGAAAGGATGACGTCCTAAATCAGGATATAGGGATCCAGGAAACAAACTTAATAGTAAGACCTCAAAGTTGGTGATCTCAGGATTACTACCAGTGACAAGTGCTAGTCAGAGTCGATACAACAGGTTACATGGGATGACGACAGGGTTGAAAATATGATCTGAGGGGAGGGTTTCAGATTCCTAGGACATTGGGACTGGTTCTGGGGAAGGTTAGACCTCTTCAAACAGGACGGGTAACGCATGTGCAGGATCGGGATTGATATCGTTGGGCATGGTGGAGGGGTGGGGAGGAGGGGGGGGGGAGGGGGTACTTGCCAGTGCGGCGGGGGAGGGTTTAAATAAATATGACAGGATGATGGGAAACTTTGCAAGGATTCAGAGCCACATCAATTAATAACCAGAGGAAAGGTAATGAGGATAATAAGGAAAGTGATAGGCAGAGAAATAAAGAGCCATAATGAGATAAACACTATAAAAACAGTTGGAACGGGAAGCAAGTGGCAAAACTGCTCATCTTTGCGCCTCCATGCTCGGAACTTTCAAGGAATGCATAGATTACTTGCATAAATAGATGTAAATGGGTACGATATAGTTGCCAATACGAAAACATGGCTTCAAGTTGACCAAGGATGGGAACTAAACATTGAGGCCTATTCAGTGTTTACGAAGGCCGGACAGAAAGGAAAAGGTGGTGGAGTTGCATTGTTGATCAAATATTATATTGATACGATATTGAGGAAAAATATTAGCATAGCGGATGTGGAATCTGTATGGGTCCAGTTCAGAAAAAAAAACAAAGTGCAAAGAACATTAGTGGGGACGGTATACAGACCACCAAACTCTCGTGGGAATGTTGGGAAAATCATTAGACAGGAAATGAGAGATGCATCTGATAAAGGGACATCTGTGATTATGATCGACTTGAATGTGCATATAGATTGGGAGAGTTAAATTAGTCACGGTACAATTTAGGAGGAATTTCTGGACTTCATACGGGATGGTTAACTGGAACAATACTTTGAGGAACCAACAAGGGAGCAGGCCATCTTGGACTGGGTGTTGTGCAATGAGAAAGGATTAGCTGGTAATCTAGTTGTGAGAGAACCCTTGGGGACGACTGACCATAATATGGTTAAATTATTTGTCATGGTGGACAGTGATGAAGTTGATTCTGAGACCAGGAAACCAGAGTCCTGAGTCTCAATGAATGTAATTGATGGCATGAAGCATGAAATGACCATAATTGGCGGGAAACGTCACTGAAAGGTACGACAGTGGACAGCCATTGGCATGCCCCTAAAGAACGAATAAATTAACTCCAGCTGTTGTTTATTCCTCTTTGGTGCGAGTGGGAAGACATCTGTGGCCAAAGCATGTCTGACAACGGAAATTAGAGATAGCATCGGATTCAAAGTAGAAGCATATAAATTGGCAAGAAACGCAAGATGCACGAGGACTGGGAGCAGTTAAAATTTCAGCAAAGATGGACCAAGAGTTTTGATTAAGAGGAAAAAATAGAGTATGAATGTATGCTAACTGGGAACATTAAAAGTGACAGCAAAATTTTCTATAGATATGCAAGAAGAAAATGATTGACAAAAACGCATGCAGGCCTCTTATAATCAGAATCGGGAGAATTCAAAATGGGGAATACATTAAAGACAGGAATTAAATTCGTACTTTGCTTTAGTCTTCACAAAGGAAGATGTGAAAAATGTGCCAGGAGATCTGAGAGAAAAAAAAGTTTTAGTGAAGAGCTGAAGGAAATCATCAGTAGTAGAGAAACGTGTTTTGGGGAAATTGGTGGGATTAAAGGTGGATAAACATCCACGTCCTGATAATCTTCATCCAAGAGATCTTAAGGAAGTGGAAATAGTTGATTGATTCATGGTTATTTTCCACAATTCTTTAGGGGCTATGCTGTTACTACAGACTAGAGGGGAGATAATGTAAGCCCGCTATTCAAAAAAGGAAGCAGGGCGAAAACGGAATTATAGACCAGTGAGTTTAACATTGGTACTGGTGAATTAGCAGAGTCCATAAACAATGATTTCATAACTCAGTATTTGGAAGGCAGTCGTATAATCAGACAAAGTCAGAATGGAAATTGATGCTCGACGAATTTTTCGGAATTCTTTGCAGATGTAACTAGTGGAGTTGACCTTGAAGAACCATGGGATGAGTATTATTTAAACTTTCAGAAGGCTTTCGACAAGGTCTCACAAAATAGACTACTATATAAAGTTAAAGCAGATGGGATTGCAGGAAATGGCTTGAGATGGTTAGAGAGCTGGTTAGCAGGTAGGAAGGAAAAAGTTGGAAAAATTAGTCTTTTTCTGATCAGCAGCCAGTGACTAGTGGGGCTACACAGGGATTGGTGCCCGGACTCCAGTTGTTCACATTATATATAATTGATTCGGAAGAAGGAACTGCATGTAGTACCTCCAAATTGGCGGATGATACAAATTTGTGTGCGAGGTTGAGCTGTGAGAAGGATGCAGAGATGCTTCAGCGTGATTTGGACATGCTGAGTGTGTGGCTATATGTATGACAGATGCAAACTATAATGCAGATAAATGTGAGTTCATACAATTTTGTACCAATAATAGGAGGACAGATTATTTCTTGAAACTTCTTATAAATTTAAAGAAGCTGATACCTTGCGAGACTTTGGTGCCCTCGTGCACCAGTCGCTGAGATTAAGCACGCAAGTACAGCAGGAAGTAAGGAAGGCAAATGGTGCATTGATCTTAATAGCAACAGGTTTTGATTATCGGAATAAAGATGTTTTACAGGAATTATATAGGGTGTTGATGAGGCCGTGCCTGGAGTATTTTGTGCAGTTTTGGTGTCATTTTCCGAGGAAGGATGCCCTTGCCATAGAGGGGGCATAGCTCATTCGTGGGATTGTCGGTCTGCCATTTGAGGAGCTGCTAAGTCTGTTATGATTATAATCATTGGAGTTTAAAAGAGTGAGAGGGGGTTTCATAGAAACTTATAAAATTCTCACAGGGTTAGACAAGGTAGATTCAGAAAGAATAATCACAATGGCGGGGGTTTCCAGAACTAGGAGTCATAGATTGAGGATAAGGGGTAAACATCTCACAACAGAGATGAGGAAAGATTTGTTCACCCAGAGGGTGGTCAAAGTCTGGAATTCACTACCAGAATGTAACTGAGGCAAAACGTTTTCTGGGAACAAATAAATTAAATCTAGCTCCAGAGGCTAAAGGATTCAAGGCATATGGGGTTGGTGGAGGGGGGGGGGGAGGGGGTGGGGGGGGGGGGGGAAGGGGGGGTGGAGGCTGGGAGCGCTCAAGATACTGAATTCGATGACCAACCATGATCAAAATGAATGTTTGTGTAGGCTCACTGCGCCAAATGTCTTCCTCCTGCTTCTGGTTTCAATGTTTCTAAATGTCTGCATTTATGTTTGTGTATGCAAGTGTCTGTCTTTTCGTGTATTAGTGTCTGAGGATATTTTTTATGCATGTGTGTATTTAAACGTTTGTGCTTTTTATGGGTCTGTGTGTGTTTTTCTGTGCGTTAATATCAGTATGTGTAACTGAATGTGTTTCAATCTGGGAGAGTGCGCTATTTATGTGCTTTTGCCAGTTCGTGTTTATTTGTGCGTGAGTGTGTGTTCCTGTGTCTCTGGGAGAGTTTATGTGTGTGTATATCTCTTGTACCTCCAGAAGAGTTTGCGCCTGTGTCTGTGTTTGTGCTCCTGTGCCTCCAGGAGAATTTCCTGTTCAAGAACAAAGAACAAAGAACAATACAGCACAGGAACAGGGCCTTCGGCCCTCCAAGCCCGCGCCGCTCCCCGGTCCAGGATTGAATCCTGAATCCAGGATCCCCGCCCAATTTTCCAGCCTATCTACATCCTAATATCCTATCCACCGAGCTGTCCCTCACAGCTACGATGCTTTGTTCATCACAACCTATTAACTCACCCCACCCCCCTCCATTCCAGACCATGTGATCTCCAGGGAGAGGCGAAAACCCAGAGTGAAAACCCCAGGGCCAATATGGGGAAAAAAATCTGGGAAATTCCTCTCCTACCCCCTGAGGCGATCGAAACGAGTCCAGGAGATCACACTGGCCCTGATCGGAAAATGCTTCCCAACCCTAGTCATTTCCACTTCCACGAACACCATATGAATTCCTTGCCCCCGAGACAGGTTCCCAACTATCCGCAGTCTCGCTCTGTACTGGCACCAGCAAGATGATCATAGAATGAAGCCTTGAAACGAGAAACCAGGAACAATTAGCCCGCGCCGCTCCCTGGTCCAAACTAGACCACTCTTTTGTAGCCCTCCATTCCAACTCCGTTCATATAGCTGTCTAGATAAGTCTTAAACGTTCCCAGTGTGTCCGCCTCCACCACCTTGCCCGGCAACACATTCCAGGCCCCCACGACCCTCTGTGTAAAATATGTCCTTTCTGATATCTGTGTTAAACCTCCCCCCCTTCACCTTGAACCTATGACCCCTCGTGAACGTCACCACCGACCCGGGGAAAAGCTTCCCACCGTTCACCCTATCTATGCCTTTCATAATTTTATACACCTCTATTAAGTCTCCCCTCATCCTCCGTCTTTCCAAGGAGAACAACCCCAGTTTCCCCAATCACTCCTCATAACCAAGCTCCTCCATACCAGGCAACATCCTGGTAAACCTCCTCTGCACTCTCTCCAAAGCCTCCACGTCCTTCTGGTAGTGTGGCGACCAGAACTGGACGCAGTATTCCAAATTCAGGTTCGTGTTCCATTGTCTCCAGAACATTTTGTGGGTTTGTGTTCCTGTGTCTCGAGGACAATTTGCACGTGTGGGTTTATGTTCATTTGTCCAATGGTGAGTTTGCGTGTATTTTTGTGTTCCTGTGTTTCTGGGAGTGTGTGTGTGTGTGTGTGTGTATGTGTATTGTGTGTATGTGGATGTGTATCAGTCTGTCTTTGTAAACATCACCTCACTGAAACTCGTGACTTCTTCCCCAGCCTGCTGTATGATTTTATTCTTTGTTTCTCTTCCTTTCAGTGAACGTAATCACAATTGTGACGCTGAAGAGCAGGAAATGTGGTCTGTCCAAATGTATCATTCAATACCTCGTGGCCATGTCAGTGGGGGATCTACTGGTCATTATTCTCGACCTGATATTGAGACACATTCCCATTGTTTTTGGGGAACAGTTTTTATTCCTGAGGTTCATATCTGTGTGCAATATCCATGCTGTCCTGCTTTTTGCAGCCACTGATTGTTCTGTGTGGTTCACTGTCACTTTCACCTTTGATCGATTTGTGGCCATTTGCTGTCCCAAATTGAAAAGTAAATATTGCAGTGAGAGAACGGCAGCTGTGGTTCTGGGAACAGTGACCGTGCTGAGCTGCTTAAAGAACATTTTCTGGTATTTTTTGTTAACCGGTAAATATTGGCTGGTGAACATCACCTGGTTTTGTGAAATGACAATCAATGCTGAGATATCTCTGGCCTGGGTGGCAATCGTGTTTGTCCACAACATTCTAAACCCATGTGTCCCATTTGTCCTGATTCTGCTGCTCAATGTTTTCACCATGAGACATATTTTAGTGAGCAGCAGAGCCCGCAGGAGACTCCGAGCTCAAAGCAGTGGGGAGAATCCCAAAGACCCTGAGATGGAGAGTCGAAGGAAATCCATAATTCTATTGTTTGTTATCTCAGCCAATTTCATCCTGTTATGGTCAATGTTCATGGTTTATTCTACATCTAACCGACTTTCGTGGTTGGGGTATCATACTTTAAATTTGCCTGATTTATTTATGGAACTTGGCTTCATGATGCAGCTCCTGAGTTGCTGCACTAACACGGCAATTTACGCTGTGACACAGACTCAGTTCAGACAGCAGATGAAAAATGTGCTGCAATTTCCCTTTACTACAATTCTTCAATTTATTAAACGCTGATAGGAAAACCCACCCAAACGGCCTCTTTCCCTTCCTTATGGACATTCAAACAGTAAAGCACCCGCCACCATCATACTGATTGGACAGATGAAAAACCGCTGTCAACTCTGCTCTGCAACTGGTCGCTCCACCTATCCATCATTGTGGTCTTGTCTCTCACTGGACAGAAATGCGCCACACGCCATTTCTCCTCTTCTGTTGGTCAGCCAAAGTGTCCGTCGTTACAATCCCTTACGGGCCTCCCAGTGTCTCTGTCCTCTCATTGGCTAGTTATCCTGTTCATCATCTTCATCCTTGACACAGATTGGATGCTAATCCTCCAATCATGAATAGCAAATCAGGGTGGGGCAGGTCCTAGGATGTGGGGTCACAGGGGTTGCACATACAGGTGCAGCAGAGCAGCACCAGCCACCAGGTGAGCGAGGCCAACTGACTGACCGACTGAGCAAGTGCAACTTACCAAACGACTGAGAGCGGCTGACTGAGCTAGTGAAGCCCACTGACTGACTGAGTGAGCGAGGCCAACTGACGAACTGACTGACAGAGGTCAACTGACCAATGGATCGAGCAAGGCCGACTGACAAATGGACCAAGCGAATGAGGTTGACTGATCAATTGACTGAGCGACAGAGTGACCGACTGAGTGAGGCCAATTGACCGACGGATTGAGCAACTGAGGCTGACTGAGCGACTGAGCGATTGAGGCGACTAACCAACTGAGCAAGCACAGCAGACTGACCAACTGAGTAAGCGAAACTGACCAACCGACCGAGGGAGCAAAGCAGACGGACCAACTGAGCAACTAGCAAAGGCAAATGGACTGACTGCACGAGGCCGACTGACCAACAGACAGACTGAGCGAGGCTGATAGTACAACCAACCGAGTGAATGTGGCTGACTCTAATAGTGACTGAGCAAGGCCGACTGACTGAACATTGAGTGAGCCCAAGTCTTCAAATCACTGACCGAGCGCGTCTGACTGAATGGCAGACCGAGCGACTGAGGTCAACAGACCAACTGAGTGAGCGAGGTCTTTTGACTGTGCGAGCGAGTGAGGCGGACTGACTAATCGAGTGAATGAGGCAGACTGACAGATTGGGAGAGTGAGGTCAACTGACTAACAGTCGAGGCTGAGTGACAGAGCCAGTGATCTCGGCTGATAGAACAAACAATCGAGCAATTGAGGTAGACTTTATGACTGACGGAGCAAGGCCTGATGACTGGGAAATAGAGGTCAAAAGTCCAAGTGAGTGAATGAGCCCGAATCTCTGAATAACTGAGTGAGCGAGGCTGACAAAATGACAGACCAATTGACTCGGACAACAGACCGATTGAGCAAATGAGGCTGTCCGATCGAGCAAGGCAGACGAACCGAGAAAATCCGACTGACCAAGCAAGTGAGGCTGACTGAGTGACTGACTGAGCGGTGCTGACTCACCAACCGAGTGAGGCCGACTGACAAATGGGCCAAAAGAGTGAGGCTGATTGGCCGAGAGGTCGAGTAAGGCAGACTCACCGAGCAAGGCTGACTGACCAATGGACCGACTGAGTGCAGCAGACAGACAGGCGGATAAGAGCGAGTGAGGCTGACTGACCAACCGAGCGAGCAAAGTAGCCTGAACGACTGACCGAGGCCGACAGGCTGACAGACCGATTGAGCGAGTCTGATAGTACAACCAACAGAGAGAATGCAGTTGACTCGATGACTGACCGAGCAGGTAAGGCTGAACGAACAAGCGAGTGAGTGAGCCCGAGCCTCTAACAGTCCTTCCGAGTGAGGTTAACTGACCGAGCGCGTCTGACTGAATGACAGACCGAGCGATTGAGGAAAACAGACCTATTGAGTGACCAAGCCGACTGACCGTGCGAGCAAGCAAGGCTGACTGACTGATCGAGTGAGCGAGGCCGATTGATTGATCGAGTGAGCGAGGCCGATTGATTGATCGAGTGAGCGAGCGAGGCCGATTGATTGATCGAGTGAGCGAGGCTGACAAACCAACTAACTGACCGACTCACCGACCAACTGAGTGAAGGTAACTCACTGAATGACCAAGCAAGCCAGGCCAACTTACTGACTGACTGAGCGATACTGACTGACCGAGCAAGCAATGGGGGATCAGTGAGTGAGCAAGGCCAACTGAGTTCGTAAGCGAGCCCGACTGACCGACGAAACGAGGTTGACTGGCCGTGTGAGTAAGGCCGAATGACCACCGGAGCCAGCGAGGCTGACTGACAGAACCAGTAAGTCAGAATGACTGCGCGAAGCTGATTGACCAAGTGAGTGAGGCCAACTACGCGAGATTGACTCACCGACTCAGTGGATAAGGCAAACTAATGATGAGGGACTCCAACTGACTGAGCGAGCATGCGAGGCTGACAGAATGCCTGAGCGAGTAATGCAGACTGAATGAGGAGTGAGGCTGACTGACCAACTGACCGAATGAAGCCAACTGACCAAGAGAGTGAGTGAGGCTGAATGACTTACTAACCGAGTGAGGCTGAATGCTGGACTGAGTGAGCGAGACTGACAGATGGGCCAAGTGAGCAAGGCCAACTGACGGAGCGAGCAAGCGAGGCCCACTGTCCGACCGATTGAGTAAGGCAGAGAGGCCGAGTGAGAAATGCAGACTGACAAAGCGAGCAAGACTGACTGGCTGAGCGAGCAAGGCTGACTGACCGAGCCAGCGAGGCTGACTGACTGATTGAGCGAGCAATGCCGACTTACCAACTGTGTGGGTCAGTCAGAATTTCCGAGCGAGTGAGGTCGATTCCTCTCTGCAGCTGTCACAGAATCACAGAATATCACAGTGCAGAAGTGGCCCTTCGGCAAATCGAATCTGCACCGATGCATGAAATGTCCTGACCTACCCACCTGTTCCCACCTCCGAGCCTTGAATGTTATGGCGTTCTAATTACGCATCCAGGTACTTTTTAAAGGATGTGAGGCATCCCGCCTCCACCCCCTCCCAGGCAGTGCATTCCAGACCGTCACCACACTCTGAGTAAAACAGTTTTTCCTCAAATTCCCCCCGAAACCTCCCACAATTGAAAGTAAAATGTAATGTGTATTATTATTTTGCACGATATCAAAATAAATACGAACATTGACCCCAGGCAATAACATTATGCCCAATAAAGCAATTAGATGCTCGGACATACTCTTGTCTCTTATTAACCATGCACACAGCAACAATAAACTGAAAGTTTATACAACCGTGTGTGCTTAGAAAGTTCTTCATGTCCTGTTAGCTATCACTTCATTTTGCTTAGAATTTCGTATCTCGATAGGAATACAGATCTCTTCACCACGGTAGCACAGTGGTTAGCACTGCTGCTTCACAGCACCAGGGACCTGGATTCGATTCCCGGCTTGGGTGACTGTTTGTGTCGAGTTTGCACGTTTTTCCCATGTCTGCATGCGTTTCCTCCGGGTGCTCCAGTTTCCACCCACATTCTGAAAAACGTGCTAGTTCGGTGCATTGATCCGAACAGGCGCCGGACTCTGGCGACGAGGGGAATTTCACAGCAAATTCATTACAGTATTAATGTAACCCTTACTTGTGACTAATAAAATAAATTTCCTTTACTTTATTGGCTATCAAGCTGATTTTAAATTCACTGCAACGAAAGAAGAAAATAACGCAGTGTTACCAGATCCAATGTAAAATGATAGATAATCTAATACAACCTGCATCTGTTACAATATCCAATGTTACAAATAATTGTGAATTGATTTTAGAATTTGCTGTCACAGAGATACATCAATTAACTGAATCTTATGTCCAGTCCGGAAGACAGCATCATCCTCAGCCACCTGCATTCTGAAGGACTATACCAATGGAGTTTTGATTATGGACTCGCGGCTCCGAGGAAATCTATAACCATTGTATGCTTTGTTCTTTTGGTCTTTCTCTGAACCACTTTCTTTCACTTATCCACCTTCTGTTGCATAAATGCAAGAAATGGCGGCAGTTGTCATAACTCTTGCCTTGTTTACTGTGTATGGAAAATAAACAAACCCTCTTATGTTTCCTGATCTCTTGTTGACTGGAGGGGTTTTCCAAAGAGAATTAGATCACAGCAAACTGATCAGTTGTGGGGAAAAAACATGACCACATATGAAGGGAGAAATCAGAAATCAAAAGCCCGTTTATTTAACGGGCGGGTGTTGGGAGGGGAAATCCGTGCTCTTTAAATTAAACCCCCTCCATGTCCCTCAGACCTGTCATACAATGCACCCATTATCAATTGTAATGTGCAATCTGATTAGCATTTGAATTGGTTCTCACACCCAAAACATACTATTGCATATTTTCGGAGATTGCAGCTGTTACATGCAAGGCTATCCAAACCCCAAAACGAAACTTGAATTAGCTGCCACAAGTTTTCAATCTGCATAAAATGATGAATGATCTAAAATCGCAATAAATAAATTTCAGACCATTTGTAATGATGTTATATATCAAAGGTCTCAGCTTATTAAAAAAAGTAAAATATATAAGAAGTAAAAGAATGAACATCTTTAGACAGTTAAAATAACTTTATAAACCTTTCCTGCCGCGTTTTTGATTAAGTAAACTCCTATCATGAGGGGTTAACTAAACCCATCCTGATAGCCTGTTGGTGGGGTACCCGAGGTGGCCAGTACTCTCAGGATATCTCAGACAATATAAGACTCACAAAGCCAGTATTTTTGAACCAAAGGCGCAAATCTATTTAACCAGCAGCTGCTTGCAGATCGTCAGAGGGTTGAGTCAACTCTCAGATGGAGCAGTCGGATCACTCCGAATAGATCTGACCTTTACAAGCCAAAACAGATCAATTCAAGGTATTCTGATCAATCATTCTGACCTTATACCAGCTTAAAATAAATCATCTTTAGTATATACATGTCAGGAATAATCCCTGGCATGACCTCAGCCAGTTCAATTTTGCCACCAAGCATAATGAAGTCTCATTCGTCCATTAAATCTGGATGCTAACTCCCATCTTTGCTAAAGTCACTTCCCCATTGGAAGATCATCCAAGACGCTCATTAAAGGGGTTGTAAGAGGGATTTTTGAGGGTTCCCCTCGGGTGCTCTGTAGTTGTTGAACCACATTCAACCAATGCAAGGACTGCGAAAGACAGTATGAGATTAAAGAGCAAAAATGAATTTATTTGCTAATGCATGCATGAGGCGGGAGACACAGTCAATGAGGGTTGACTGTCCTCTCTGAACTAATATTAAAAGGTAAAATTATTATGTTACTCTGACCATTTCAATATCCCACCCTGTCTCGTCAATCAAAACTGGAGGGCCCAATCACAATATTCAACATTAGTACCTGAGCCAAAAACGTTCCACCTGTCAACAGGAATAGGAGATTCCTTCACCTTTATCTCGGAACCCTAACCCAGGTCATCAGTAGTAACTAACATCTTGGGATTTTTAGTTGGTGAAAGGAGTTACTGTTTCGCTGGAACCAGAACCTCCTTTATCAGCTTGAGAGACTTCTCTAGCCTCGGGACCCACGAGCGAATTTACTCCCTTAAATAGCAGGCCTATTAACCTTGGCTTTCGCATATCCAAAACCAGATAACAGAAGCTGCCTTTCTGTGCTCCACTGTATTAAAATAATTCGGCCAGTCTATCACTGCATTTACCATCATGCTGCAATCAGAACGAAGCTGGCCATGGCGCACAATACATATATATTGAAAATGCAATTTAAGCTTCGAATACTTGGTTAATTTGTGGTTGTACAGTTTATAATACCTTTGCAGTTTGCAATACCTTTTGCATATTTTGTCCCAGGCACATTGTGAATATGTGTATCAGACACTTTATAATTACCTTGACCTAGTCTACTTACGTTAGTATAACTGAAATGAAGGGTCACACACTAAGTATTCTATACTACCAACGCCCCCCCCACCCCGCCGCCAAACCACATCAGTCCCTGTTTTTGGCCCTTGGCTATAGCCCAAGATAAGGCCACTCAAATAAAAGTGTCCCAATCCTTGTTCCTGTGTCCTGAAGTATGACTGGTCCCTTCTTATCTTGCTTGCTCAACTTAACTGTCATCATTGGTACCATCCTTTCTGTGGACATCGACAACCTTGCACAAGCACGCTTAATTACATTGACAAGCACCATCAATTCCAAGATCACCATGACGAATATTGCAATCTCTTGGAGGATTGATGTTTCCAAGTATCCCGGCCAGCGTGAGAGCCTAAGGTTCATGGTTCAGGTTATTTGAGTATCTCCACCTCTTTCCTGATATGATTCACCGGATTAAATATGTTTTCTGAACTATCTGGTACGTACGTGCAACATTCTGATTCCATCACTGCACAAGTCCTGCCCCTTGCCGCCAAGACATGATCTAATGCCAATCTGTGTTGAAGCAACACAGTTGGCATGGCTACCATCTCGTCATTAACCTTAGCAATGGCAGTTCCAAAATGGAGTGGAGAACCAGAATTTCACAGATCGCTTTAGCTACTCCATATTGGGAAAACAATATGCCAAGGAACCGTTGTGTTTCTGTAATAACTCATCGATGTCTTGGCAGGGGAGGGAATTTAGGAATGTGATATATGCATGCGAATGCATATCCAAGGTAACACAATTCCTTCCATCCGACTGGGAGCCAAGGATATGCCCTATCTCCACAAATCCAATATTTTCCACTGAGAGTTGGATAAGTATTACCTCCTCGAAAGCAATAAGAAATATTGCAAGACTGATTATTACTAGGTGGATTGAGGCATAGCCAGGTGGTTCGATACATCATGTGGTCTCATTCACTTATGCCTACGTTTTCCCCTTGGCCTTCCATGTTTCAAACACAATTTATCCCTGTTGGTTTTGGTGTTGGCTGTTTTAAAACTAAACTAGGAGCTGGTTTCCCTTTGACCTAACATCCCTGCACAAGGCTCACTGCTATGAAATTCTTCACTTACCCCTGTACTGATGAATCCTGATATTGGATGTCCACGATGCTGGGAATTCTGGGCTGTTTGATCCACGTTTACTAATTCAGACATCTTAGGGGCATTGGCTGCAGTGATATTCCCCCTCCTGCATGTATGGTGATGTGCGAACATACACAACACTTCGCCTGACTGGTCAATCTAGCATATGTGTGTGCCATATATTAGTAAGTATGAACACGCACCTCCCGAGGGGAACGCTGAAGATCCTCAGTTGCTGGTCCCACCTGAGACCAAGTCTGTACTGTCAAACCTAACAACATATAATCAAAAGCATTCATTATAACAATCTCTACAACTTCTGTCTTACAATCAAACACAATTGTTGATCAATTTCAGGTAATAATACAGCTTGTTTACAAAACTTGCACAATTACTGCGCCACAAATTGCATGCACTCACGACTTGACTTCCTTCCGTATTGGGGGATGTCCGGTCGAACTTGATTGGAACTGTGCTTTGATTGTAGCTGCGGCAGATCAGAGACCTTCTATGCACATAATCTGTCAGAGAATTCAGATGGCCTCGCGACCTTAAATTTAACAATCAGAATAAATTTAATCTAATCAGATTTTCGCCACGTCTACTATTATATTAAACCATTCAGTCGCTGGGTCAGGTTTGGTATTTTGGGGTTTACCAACGGCCTTAACTGTGTCCAGTGTCTCCAGCGCGGGTCGCACCTCTCACCAATTAGGGCACATGTCTGCCCTGTAACCAACACATCAATAGGCCCTTCCAAGCGAGCTCCTAGCCCCTTTTTGCCTGTCATGAGCTTCACCATTACCTTATCTCCTGGTGAAGGCAATTTAGGAGTACTCTCTCCCACCAATTTAGTCCAATCTCGGTGCTGCTGTTGCGTGATCAACTTCCTACTGAGAAAATGTAGAATGTCTATTAGATCATTCCATAGTCAATTCATCCTCTCGACCATCCCTCAACTCTGAGGGTGCTATGGCATGTGAAACCTCTGTTTTATTCGCAACATACGGAAGAGCTCTATCAACGCCGCCCGCCCCCCCCCCCCACCCCACCCACCCCCGGCCCCTACACATACCGTGAAATGAGTTCCATGATCAGAATCCAGCTGAAGAGGCATTCTCCACCTGAGAATTCTCTCACTTGCTAATATCACAGCTACTGTTGTAGCTCTGGTATCTTTACATGGAAATGCTTCAACCCATCGAGTAAACTAGTCTACAATTTCTAAACAGTACGCTTTCCCTGTACCCGTGGGAATGGCCCTGGCACATTCATTCGTCAATTCTCCCAGGGTCCTTTGGGTCTGAGTTGACTTCCCATTTTAATCTTGCAGGGACGTCCTGGCACCACGAGGGTGCACTTCAGACCTTCTGACAATGCTCCCATTTCTTCAAGAAATCAAGCATTCTGTCCCTGCTCATGTGTACTATTCCGTGTATTATTTCAGGAACTATTATTGTCCCTTCTCTCCTCCATAATCCATTATCACCTTTCCATCCTCTATCTTTTTTTCCATTCTCCTTTTCCTCTTCATCTGCTTGTTCCTGCACGTGTTTAACATCAACATCTGGACTGTCCTCAACTGCTATTGCTGCTAACCCTAGAGGCTTTGTCCGCTCCCAATCCGGTTTCACCTGGTCAGCAAAATGATTTCCTTGCTGGACTTTAGCAGGTCGAATCGGATGGAAGAAAATAATATTAAGGGTAAGACACTTGGCAGTGTGGAAGATCAGAAGGATCTTGTGGTCCGGGTTCATAGGACGCTCAAAGCCGCGTCGCAGGTAGAGGCTGTGGTTAAGAAGGCACATGGAATACTGGCCTTCATCAACAGAGGAATTGAGTTTAGAAATCGGGAGATAATCCTGCAGCTGTACAGGACCCTGGTCAGACCCCACCTGGAGTTCTGTGCCCAGTTCTGGTCGCCTCATTACAGAAAGGATGTGGAACCATAGAAAGGGTGCAGAGGAGATTTACAAGGATGTTGCCTGGATTAGGTGACATGCCTTTAGATGATAGGTTGAGAAAGCTAGGTCTTTTCTCCTTGGAGAGGCGAAGGATGAGAGGTGACCTGATAGAGGTGTATAAGATGTTGAGAGGTATTGATAGAGTGGATTCTCAGAGGCGTTTACCCAGGGCTGAAATGGTTGCCACAAGGGGACACAGGTTTCGGGTGCTGGGGAGTAGGTACAGAGGAGATTTAGGGGTAAGTTTTTCACTCAGAGAGTGGTGGGTGCGTGAAATCGGCTGCCGGTAGTGTTGCTGGAGGCAGATTCCATAGGGTCTTTTAAGAGACTTTTGGATAAGTTCATGGAAGTTAGTAAGATAGAGGGTTATAGGTAAGCTGAGTAGGTAGGGACATGTTCGGCACAAATTGTGGGCTGAAGGACTTGTTTGTGCTGGAGCTTTTCTATGTTCTCTGTTTTATGTTAGTTGTTCTCCAATCCTCTGGCACCTCATCCATGGCTAAATACGATGCAAAGATTTTGGCAAAGGCCTGAGCAATTTCTTCCCTCCCCTCTCTCAGTATACGTAGCTAGCCCCCATCTGCTCCTGGGGACTTGATTACCTTAATGTTTTTTTCAAAATCTTAAACTCAAATGCCTTCTACATTTCTATCTCGCCATGTCCTGAAATGTCAACATCCTCCTTTTTGCACTCACCATCGACCACATCTTTCTGCTCCTCTCATAATGTTAGGGGGACTGCATTTTTCGTTCGCTGGTCGTAACATAGCCACAATAGACGCTATTACTATCAATTACTGATCCAACACCGACGATTATTCATCTGCTAACCCTGGGACAACTGACAGTACCATACATCAGACTAACATCAAGAAATATCCAAGGTTCGTTTGTCAGGATGAAGGAGCGAGCCTGGCAGACAGTTGACCATGACAAAACGTTTGTGCAGCAAGGAGTCCAACAACACGAGGTTAAAGTCCAACAGGTCTGTTTGGTAGCAAACGCCACTAGCTTTCGGAGCGCTGCTCCTTCATCAGGTGAGTGGGAGATCTGCTCACAAGCAGCAAACAGGGCACATAAAGACTCAAACTCAATTTAGAGAACAATGAATAATGTTTGGAATGCGAGTCTTTACAGCTAATCAAGTCTTAAAGGTACAGCCAAAGTGAGTGGATGGAGCATTAAGCACAGGTTCAAGAGATGTGTATTGTCTCCAGACAGGGCAGCCAGTGAGATTTTGCAATTCCAGGCAAGTTGTGGGGGTTACGGATAGTGTGACATGAACTCAAGATCCCGGTTGAGGCCGTCCTCATGTGTGCGGAACCTGGTTATCAGTCTCTGCTCAGCGACTCTGCGCTGTCATGTGTCGTGAAGGCCGCCTTGGAGAACGCTTACCCGAATATCAGAGGCCGAATGCCGTGACCACTGAAGTGCTCCCCAACAGGAAGACAACAGTCTTGCCTGGTGATTGTCGAGCGGTGTTCATTCATCCATTGTCGTAGCGTCTGCATGGTTTCTTCAATGTACCATGCCTCGGGACATCCTTTCCTGCAGTGTATCAGGTAAACAACATTGGCCGAGTTGCAAGAGTATGTACCATGTACCTGGGGATGTTGTTCTCTCGTGAGATGATGGCATCTGTGTCGATGTTCCGGCACATCTTGCAGCGGTTGCTGTGGCAGGGTTGTGTGGTGTCGTGGTCACTGTTCTCCTGAAGGCTGGGTAATTTGCTGCGGACAATGGTCTGTTTGAAGTTGTGCGGTTATTTGAAGGCAAGAAGTGGGGGTGTGGGGATGGCCTTGGCGTGATGTTCGTCCTCATCAATGACATGTTGAAGGCTCCGGTGGAGATGTCGTAGCTTCTCCGCTCCGGGGAAGTACTGGACGATGAAGGGTACTCTGAACATCTCCTCCGCTGAGCAGAGACTGATAGCCAGTTTCCGCACACATGAGGACGGCCTCAACCGGGATCTTGGGTTCATGCCACACTATCTGTAACCCCCACAACTTTATATGCCCTGTTTGCTGCTTATGAGCAGATCTCCCACTCACCCGATGAAGGAGCAGCGCTCCGAAAGCTAGTGGCGTTTGCTACCAAATAAACCTCATAGAAATCATAGAAATCATAGAATCATAGAAACCCTGCAATGCAGAAGGAGGCCATTCGGCCCATCGAGTCTGCACCGACCACAATCCCACCCAGGCCCTACCCCCACATATTTTACCCACTAATCCCTCTAACCTACGCATCCCAGGATTCTAAGGGGCAATTTTTTTAACCTGGCCAATCAACCTAACCCGCACATCTTTGGACTGTGGGAGGAAACCGGAGCACCCGGAGGAAACCCACGCAGACACGAGGAGAATGTGCAAACTCCACACAGACAGTGACCCGAGCCGGGAATCGAACCCGGGACCCTGGAGCGGTGAAGCAGCAGTGCTAAACCTGTTGTACTTTAACCTGATGTTGTTAGACTCCTTACTGTGTTTAGGCCGTCCTCATGTGTGCGGAACCTGGTTATCAGTCTCTGCTCAGCGACTCTGCGCTGTCGTGAAGGCCGCCTTGGAGAACGCTTACCCGAATGTCAGAGGCCGAATGCCGTGACCACTGAAGTGCTCCCCAACAGGAAGAGAACAGTCTTGCCTGGCGATTGTCGAGCAGGATACACCAGGGGGAGGAAGTAAGAGTTGGAATGATTTTTGGTCAGCCATATCAGACAAAGACATTTGACTTCGAACTATCAGGATCCATAGCTCCAGGCCGCAACAAGCATGTTGAAGTGGATCATACCACAGGAAGACAGAATCCGTTTGTGACGGGTTGTGTCAATTGGCTGGATGGAAGGTGTGGAATATATTAGTGGCAACATAGAAACAAAGAAACTAGAAGCAGGAATAGGCCATTGAGTATCACAGAGTATCCATTGATTGTAAACCGCACATCTCATTCATGGTTCTGTGTAAGGCATTGATACAATATGCAGGTGTTTTTGATGGCCTTGTCACTCACTCCCCAGTCTTTAGAATAGGCAGATAACGAACTACGATTGACTGCATGAGTGACCTGTGATGCAGTGGGCAGCGTCCCGGCTTTGAACAAGAATGTACGGAAATAATTCCCACTTCAAAATTATTTCACCAGTGAAGCTTGGCATTATCTTTAAACACAGGGACCTTAATGTCCTTCATTCATCTGAATGGGTGAAAAACAGTCAGTATCTGGGCGTTGACATTTTGCAATGTTTCTAATGTTGAACCCGCATCTTTGGCCTGAAGAGCGAGTTAAGAAGAGCCAGGAGGGGACATGAGAAGTCTTTGGCAGATAGGATCAAGGAAAACCCGAAAGCTTTCTATAGGTATGTCAGGAGTAAAAGAATGACTGGGGTAAGATTAGGGCCTATCAAGGACAGTAGTGGGAATTTGTGCGTGGAATCTGAAAAGATAGGAGAGGCACTAAATGAATATTTTTCGTCGGTATTCACACAGGAGAGGTACAGTGTTGTCGAGGGGAGTACTGAGATGCAGGCTGTTGGACTGGACGGGACTGAGGTTCATAAGGAGGAGGTGTTAGCAATTCTGGAAAGGGTAAAAATAGATACGTCCCCTAGGCCGGATGGGATTTATCCTAGGATTCTCTGGGAGGCTAGAGAGGAGATTGCAGAGCCTTTGGCTTTGATCTTTGTGTCGTCATTGGCTACAGGAACAGTGCCAGAGACTGGGGGACAGCAAATGTTGTCCCTTTGTTCAAGAAGGGGAGTAGGGACAACCCTGGTAATGATAGATCCGTGAGCCTTACTTCTGTTGTGGGCAAAGTTTTGAAAAGGATTATAAGAGACAGGATTTATAATAATCTAGAAAGGAATAATTTGAGTAGGATAGTCAGCACGGTTTTGTGAAGGGTAGGTCGTGCCTCACAAACGTTATTGAGTTCTTTGAGAAGGTGACCAAAGAGGTGGATGAGGGTAAAGCGGTTGACATGGTGTATATGGATTTCAGCAAGCATTTGATAACGTTCCCCATGGTAAGCTATTGCAGAAAATACGGACGCATGGAATTGAGGCTGATTTAGTGGTTTGGATCAGGAAATGGCTCGCTGTAAGAAAACAGAGTGTGGTGGTTGATGGGAAATGTTCATCCTGGAGTTCAGTTACTAGTGGTGTACCGCAAGGATCTGTTTTGGGGCCACTGCTGTTTTTCATTTTCATAAATGACCTGGATGAGGGCGTAGAAGGATGGATTAGTAAATTTGCGGATGACACTGAAGTCGGTGGAGTTGAAAACAGTGTGGAGGGAAGTGGCAGGTTACAGAGGGACATAGGCTGCAGAGCTTGGCTGAGAGGTGGCAAATGGAGTTTAATGCAGAAAAGTGTGAGGTGATTCACTTTGGAAGGAGTAACAGGAATACAGAGTACTGGGCTAATGGTAAGATACTTGGTAGTGTGGATGAACAGAGAGATCTGGGTGTCCATGTGCATAGATCCCTGAAAGTTGGCACCCAGGTTGATAGGGTTGTTAAGAAGGCTTACGGTGTGTTAGCTTTTATTGGTAGAGGGATTGAGTTTCGGAAACATGAGGTCATGCTGCAATTGTACAAAACTCTGCTGCGGCTGCACATGGAGTATTGCGTACAGTTCTGGTCACCGCGTTATAGGAAAGATGTGGAAGCTTTGGAAAGGGTGCAGAGGAGATTAACCAGGATGTTGCCTGGTATGGTGGGAAGATCGTATGAGGAAAGACTGAGGGACTTGAGGTTGCTTTCGTTAGAGAGAAGAAGGTAAAGAGGTGACTTAATAGAGGCAGACAAGATGATCAGAGGATTAGATAGGGTGAGTAGTGAGAGCCTTTTTCCTCGGATGGTGATGGCGAACACGAGGGGACATAGCTTAAAATTGAGGGGTGATAGATTTAGGACAGATGTCAGAGGTAGGTTCTTTACTCAGAGAGTAGTAAGGGCGTGCAGCAGTAGTGGACTCGTCAACATTAAGAGCATTCAAATGGTTATTGGATAAACATATGGATGATATTGGAATAGTGTAGATTAGAGGGACTTTAGATTGGTTTCACTGGTCGGCGCAACATCGAAGGCCGAAGGGCCTGTACTGCGCTGTAATGTTCTATGTTCTATACATAGTCCCAGCTCTTTCACTTCCTCCTGCCTTATTTGCATATGTCACTGAATGTGTTCTTCGTTCTGTTTCTGATGTGAACAGCGCATTGTTTCCACTCAATGAACATTCTCTGACAAACATCAATTCCTCCTCATTTTTTTATTTGAGGGAATAGCCAAAAGATTTGCTGACCTGCTGAATGAACAAATAAGGATTTTCTTCTGTTCGCTTCTCTGATCATTCAGTTTTTCCCATTTCAAAAATGTCAAAGTCAAATATTAGAACTCAAATAATATTAGGTTGGAATATTCTGTGAAAATTATCTTACAAAACTATCTGCACTAAATATATCATTTAAAACGATCGTTGCCCGATTCAGGCACGAACGTTTCTCCAGTTCACATTTCCTATGTCGAAAGAGTGTTTTTACCTAACAAAAGCCCATCTGATTACCAAGGACACCGGAGATATGCCCACATTTCTGTTTATCGCTGACCCTTTCACTCTTTGTCTCCAATTTGAAGGCATGCTGCAATATTAGAAACCATTGATGGATGACAATGTTTCAGCGAGCGAGCACTGATTGAAGTGCTGTAACTGAGGCTCAGACCTCTCCCGGCTGTACCTCATAATGAGGAGGAAGCAGATGAATTGAGTCACTGTATCTTGCACAGTCATACCCTCTGTGGGAATATGGTAGTCAGTCAAGTGTGAATGGACTTACAATTCCAAAATTAGTCCCTTGATAGGTATAGGGTCAGAACGTGTTGTTATGCGGATTCAATCATCATGCAGTCAAAATGGAAAGATTCAGATAACTAATGTTATTAAGTGTATTAAGTAGCGGCGTTGACTGGCTGAATGCCATTCACTCCTTCACAGTGGAAGGGCACAAGTAGCTTATTAATCACCAGGTCATTTATAGGTAAAATAAATTAAGTGCCATAAAGTGCAAATATATATACCAAATCCGTTAAACCTGAACCATGAATCAAGTTTCCTTCTTCATTGAAAACACATGTCACCCATATCCATACGGACATTATTTCAAAACAGAGACAGATAGAATCCCTGGAGAAGGAGGCCATTTGGCCCACCGAATGTGCATCGACCACAATCTTTCCCAGGCCCTCTCCCCATCGAGTCTGCGCCGACTACAATGCCACCCAAACCCTATCCTCATAACAGCACGTGTCTACCCTACTAGTCCTCCTGACACTAAGGGACAATTTAGCATGGCCAATCAACCTAACCCGCACATTTTTGGACTGTGGGAGAAAACTGGAGCACCCGTAGGAAACCCTTGCAGATATGGGATGAATTTTGAAACTCTACACAGACAGTGACCCAAGCCGGAAATTGAACCCAGATCCTTGGCGCTGTGAGGCAGCACTGTCAACCATTGTGCGATCCTGCCGCCCCATCTAACACATGGTGGACAAAATCCAATATTAAGGCATCCAGATTGCAACGGAGACTGGCAGAGTCTATTAGATGTCATTGTCCAGGTTGAGGAAGAGCTTCTGCGAAGAAAACTCAGGGAGTTAGGTAGGGAGCTGAAAAGCAGAACCTCCAGGATAGTAATCTCAGGATTACTCCCCGTGCCACGTGCTAGTGAGGCTTGGAACTGGGAGATAGCACAGTTGAACGTGGCTAAACAGCTGGTGTAGGAGGGACGGTTTTAGATAAATGGATCACTGGGGATGTCTTCTGTGTTTGTCTCCTGTACAAAAGGACGGGTTGCACCTGATCTGGAGGAGCATCAATGTTCTGGGAGGGAGTTTTGCTAGTGCTGTTTGGAACGGTCTCATCTAGTATGGCAGGGACTGGGAGGCAGAATTGGAAGCCTGTAACTGTAGGGACGGGGAAAAAAGTTGGACTGAGATGAACATACACAGAGAAAGAGCAGGCAATGGGAGACTGTGGGTACTGGATGTCTGGAGTTCGCTTGCTTCAATGCAAGAACAAAACTGGAAACACAGATGAACTGAGAGCCTAAATTAGTGCAAGGAATTACGATGCTATTGCCATGAGGAGACATATTTAAAGGAGGGACTGGACTAGCAGCTTAACATTCTGACGTGTCGTTTTTTTTTGACGGAACTGAAGGGGAATCAAGAGGGGCTGGGGAGTTGCATTGCTGATTAGGGAGCAGATCACAGCTGTGTTGATGGAGGCCACGTTGGAAGGATCATGCAGTGAGGCATTATGGGTAGAGCTCAGGAATACAAAGGGCAAAACCACAATGTGAGCAGTGTACTATTGACCTCCCAACAGCCCGCAGGAGAATGAGTTGCAGACATGTGTCCAGATGTGGAAAGGTGTGAATAAAGCAGGGTGGTTGTGGTGGCTGACTTTAACTTCCTCCATGTTGACTGGGACTCCCTGAGAGCCTAAAGCCTTGGATGGAGATTATTTTTTTAATGTGTCCAGGAGGGTATATTGATAAATTATATTGACATTAAATATTGGGTATAGATAGAGTGAATGCAAGCAGGCTTTTTCCACTGAGGTTAGGGGAGAAAAAAACTAGAGGACATGGGTTAAAGGTGAAGGGGGAAAAGTTTAAAGGGAATATTAGGGGGGACTTCTTCACACAGAGAGTGGTGGGAGAGTAGAATGAGCTGGCAGATGAGGTGGTGAATGCGGGCTCACTTTTAACATTTAAGAAAAACTTGGACAGGTACATGGATGAGAGAGGTGTGGAGGGATATGGTCCAGGTGCAGGTCAGTGGCATTAGGCAGAAAAATGGCTCGGCACAGCCATGAAGGGCCAAAAGGCTTGTTTCTGTACTGTAATGTTCTATGGTTCTATGGTTCTAAACCAGGGAAGGAGCCATATTAGATATAACATAGGGGAATGAGCCGGGCCAGGTGTTTGATGATTCAGTGAGGAGCATTTTGGGGTGAGCGACCATAATTCCACAAGATTCCAGGTAATATTCGATAAGGACAAGAATGGCCATCGGGGAAGGATTCTTAATTGGGCGAGGACCAAATACATCCAAATTAGACTGGAACTTTGGAATATGGATTGGGAGTGGCTATTTGAGAACAACTCAACGTCTGTCATGAGGGAGGTTTTTAAAGGCCAGTTGGTGAAGTGCGTGACATGCAAGTCCTCGAACAAATGAGGGATATAAATGGCAGTATTCGGGACCCATGGATGACAAGGGAAATTCAAAGCTTATTCGTAAGGAAAAAGGAGGCATACAATAGATCCAGGCATGTAAATATCGACGACACCCTAGAGAAGTGTAGGGAACACAGGACTCCGCTTAAATGTGGAATTAGGAGTGGTAAAAGGGGCCATGAAATATTTTTGCAAACAGGGTCAAGGAGAATCCCAAGGCTTTTTAAGCTTGATTTCCAAGGAAGAGAAAGAGTAGGCCCACTCAAGAAAAATTGAAAGAAGTTATGCGTGGAGACACGGGAATTAGGTGAGATCCATAACGAGTACTTTGTAGCCGTATTCACCAAGGAGAAGGACATGATGGATGTCAAGATCAGTGATGGGCGTGTGAATGTTCCAAAGAAGGTCAATATATCGAAGGAGGAAGTGTTGAGTATCCTGAATTGTGTTAAGGTCACAAAGTCCCCGAGGCCAGATGGGATTTATCCCAAGATACTGCGCAAAGCAAAGGAAGAAATAACTGGGGCCTTCATAGATATCTTATCTTCACATCCTTGGGGGCGAATGGCCAGTTGCTTTCCTATGCTGTCCCTTGTTCGTTCTTTTTGTCCTTATAATTCAATCAACACTTTATTAAAGCCACGGAAATGTGCCATGAGATGGCTAGAATGTTTTTGTCTGGCCATTAATGGAATATCGACTGAATTGAAAGACACTGAAAAGTACCAGCAGAATAATCAAGAAATCCTGCCTGCTGACCGGCAGTTGCTTTAGATTACTTGGGATTTCATTCCTCTCCAAACAGGAAGCTCCACTCAATGCAAAACAGACCTTCCAAGAAAATCTCCACCTCAGAGCAGGAGAAGAATCATACCTTTTTTTTATCATTGAGCAACAACTGAACAACGAAGTGACTATCGTGTCCAATTGGATACTTGTTTTCAGAACGACAGCTCTCTTATCCAATCAGAGATGTGGAGGTGCCGGCTTTGGACTGGGGTCGGCACAGTGAGAAGTCTCACAACACCAGGTTAAAATCCAACAGGTTCAGTTGGAATCACGAGCTTTTGGAGCGCTGCTCCATCACCAGGTGAGTGGAGTCCTGTTTGATGTCCACAGCATCTACGCCAACGCAGCTTTTGGAACTCAGGACGTTCGAAGCATGTGAGAGGAGATAGGGATATCCTGAAAATGCAGCCAAGCTGAAGCCTTGGCAAATGGTTAATGCTCAGGGTTACCGAGAAGGAATGGCGTGATACTGGGTAAGATTCATAATCTTCGAAGGAGAGAGAGATTCCGTTGCAACATATGGGCTAAGCGAGTTGTACCCTGGAAGACAGTGACACAGTGATATGCTGACTTGAGCAGGAATTCAGAAACACAAACTGATATGCTGTGCATGCAAATTCGAATAACACCAAGGCAGGTCATGACATTTGTAAAAAAAAAAATCCAGAATAAAATGCCTCGTGATGAATATTCATCTGTTTCCCGAATCTTACATGAACTTTCAGTGGCATTGCTGTCGCTGTGTGGAATGTGTGTGTGTGTGAGGGAGTGAGAGAGAGTGTGTGTGTGTGTGTGTGCGTGAGAGTGTGCGTGTGTGAGTGAGTGTGTGTGTGTGTGTGTGTGTGTGTGTGTTTGAGTGTGAGTGAGAGTCTGTGTTTGTCATTAAGTATTTACATTCGTGTTCACCTGTTGGAGCTTTGCATTGTTTTGCTCCCTCTACATCTGTATTGTTTAAGTACCTTCCTGCTCTATTATTTACATTCCTGTTGTAGTTGCACAGGGAGATGTTCCTTGTCTTCCGTTGTAAATGAGTAGTTCTGTTCGTACTGTGTTTTTCTCCATCTCTTCATTTGTAATTTAATCACAGCATTCATGCTCCATTTGCAAACTTTCCGTAGAGAGAGGAAATATAGCAGAAATGTATTAATAAATTACAAAGTGTGAGAAAGCAAGTAGTTTTCAAATAGAGAAGGAATGAATCAATCAATGGGGCCGGGTGGGTGGAGGGGGAGCAACACCGGGTGAAAACGGAGCAGGAAAACAAGTAATTGATTAAGAGAGTAAGATATATACAGGTTCATCGTTCTCAAAAAGAAGAGGCATGCAATTGTGTCATATTAATGGGATATAGATGGACAAAAAAGTGCATAAATAGAGTGTTTTTAGATTTCCAGAAGGCATTCGATAAGGTGCCTCACAAAATGTTGCTGCAGAAGATTGGGGTACACGGAGTTGGGGGTAAGGTGTTGGCGTGGATTGGGGATTGGCTATCTAACAGGAAGCAGAGAGTTGGAATAAATGGGTGATTTTCTGGTTGGCAGTTGGTGACCAGTGGCGTGCCGCAGGGATCGGATCTGGGGCCTGAACTGTTTACCATTTACATACATGATCTGGAGGAGGGGACTGAGTGTAGGGTATCAAAGTTTGCTGATGACACGAAGATGAGGGGGAAAGCGAATTGCATGGAGGATGCGGAAAGTCTAAAAAAGTCTATTAAACCGGGATGTGTCTGACAGGGTATTCAGGACTCTTAGGGGGGAGGGAGATAAACCACAAGTTATTGTACATGTGGGGACACACGACATAGGGAGGATAGGGGAAGGGGATATTAGGCAGGGATTTATGGAGTTGGGGTGGAAACTAAAGGCCAAGACTGACAGAGTGGTTATCTCTGGACTCTTGCCTGTACCACGGGATAGTTTAGAGAGGAATAGGGAGAGGGAAGGTTTGAATTCATGGCTGAGGGGATGGTGCAGGAGGGAGGGGTTCAGGTACTTAAGCAATTGGGGCTCGTACTGGGGAAGGTGTGACCTCTATGAGAAGGATGGTCTACACCTTAATCAGAAGGGGACCAATATCCTGGGGGGTAAATTTGCTAAGGCCATGCAGGGAGGTTTAAACTGATTCGGGGGGGGGGGAGGGATCCTGAGTAGTGGGGCTGAAAGTGAGGGATGCATGGATGGGGACTGCAATGCACGGCATTGCAGAGGTGGGGTGGAGCAGGGTTTGAAATGTGTATACTTCAATGCCAGGAGTATTCGCAATAAAGTGAGTGAACTTGCAGCGTGGATCAGTACCTGGGACTTCGATGTTGTGGCTATTTCAGAGACATGGATAGAGCAGGGGCAGGAATGGATGCTGCAGGTCCCGGGGTTCAAATGTTTTAGTCGAAGTAGGGAAGGAGGTAGAAGAGGGGGAGGGGTAGCATTATTGGTCAGAGATTGTATCACAGTGTCAGAGAGGAGGTTTGATGAGGACTTATCTGTTGAGGTAGTATGGGCGGAGATTAGAAATAGGAGAGGAGAGGTCACCCTGTTGGGAGTCTTTTATAGACCTCCTAAAAGTTCTAGAGAGGTTGAGGAAAGGATTGCGGAGTCAATCCTGCTTAGGAGTGAAAGTAATCGGGCAATTGTTATGGGGGATTTTAACTTGACTAATATTGACTGGAATTGTTATAGCTCTAGCTCGTTAGAGGGGTCAGTTTTTGTTCAAAGCGTGCAGGAAGGTTTTTTGACTCAGTATGTAGACAGGCCAACTAGAGGTGAGGCTATATTGGATCTGGTGCTGGGAAATGAGCCAGACCAGGTGCTAGACTTGGAAGTTGGTGTGCATTTTGGTGATAGTGACCACAATTCGGTTACGTTCACCTTAGTGATGGAAAGGGATAGGCATGAACCTCGGGCCAGTGGTTTTAGCTGGGGGAAGGGTAATTATGAGGCTATTAGGAGAGAATTAGGAAACATAGGTTGGACTAGGAGATTACAGGGACTGGGAACGTCCGACATGTGGAGTTTTTTCAAGGAGCAGCTACTGCGAGTCTGTGATAGGTATGTCCCTGTCAGGCAAGGAGGAATTGGTAGGGCTAGGGAACCGTGGTGCACCAAAAAAGTTTCTTTGTTGGTTAAAAAGAAAAAGGAGGCTTATGTTCGGATGAGACGTGAGCACTCGGGTAGTGCACTAGAAAGCTTGAGATTGGCTAAGAGGGAGTTGAAGAGCGAGCTTAGAAGGGCTAAAAGGGGACATGAGAAGACTTTGGCGGATAGGGTTAAAGAGAATCCTAAGGCGTTCTATAGGTATGTCAAGAACAGAAGGTTGGTTAGGGCAAGTTTAGGGCCAGTTATAGATGGCAGAGGGAAGTTATGTGTGGAACCGGAGGAGATTGGTGAAGCATTGAACCAATATTTCTCTTCGGTGTTCACGCAAGGGGACATGAATATAGCTGAGGAGGACACTGGGTTGCAAGGGAGTAGAATAGACAGTATTACAGTTGATAAGGAGGATGTGCAGGATATTCTGGAGGGTCTGAAAATAGATAAATCCCCTGGTCCGGATGGGATTTATCCAAGGATTCTCTGGGAGGCAAGAGAAGTGATTGCAGAGCCTCTGGCTCTGATCTTCAGGTCGTCGTTGGCCTCTGGTATAGTACCAGAAGATTGGAGGTTAGCGAATGTTGTCCCATTGTTTAAGAAGGGGAACAGAGACTTCCCCGGGAATTATAGACCGGTGAGTCTCACTTCTGTTGTCGGCAAGATGTTGGAAAAAATTATAAGGGATAGGATTTATAGTTATTTGGAGAGTAATGAATTGATAGGTGATAGTCAGCATGGTTTTGTGGCAGGTAGGTCGTGCCTTACTAACCTTATTGAGTTTTTTGAGAAAGTGACCAAGGAGGTGGATGGGGGCAAGGCAGTGGACGTGGTATATATGGATTTTAGTAAGGCGTTTGATAAGGTTCACCATGGTAGGCTTCTGCAGAAAATGCAGATGTATGGGATTGGGGGTGATCTAGGAAATTGGATCAGGAATTGGCTAGCGGATAGGAAACAGAGGGTGGTGGTTGATAGTAAATATTCATCATGGAGTGCGGTTACAAGTGGTGTACCTCAGGGATCTGTTTTGGGGCCACTGCTGTTTGTAATATTTATTAATGATCTGGATGAGGGTATAGTTGGGTGGATTAGCAAATTTGCTGATGACACCAAAGTCGGTGGTGTGGTAGACAGTGAGGAAGGGTGTCGTAGTTTGCAGGAAGACTTAGACAGGTTGCAAAGTTGGGCCGAGAGGTGGCGGATGGAGTTTAATGCGGAGAAGTGTGAGGTAATTCACTTTGGTAGGAATAACAGATGTGTTGAGTATAGGGCTAACGGGAGGACTTTGAATAGTGTGGAGGAGCAGAGGGATCTAGGTGTATGTGTGCATAGATCCCTGAAAGTTGGGAATCAAGTAGATAAGGTTGTTAAGAAGGCATATGGTGTCTTGGCGTTTATTGGTAGGGGGATTGAATTTAGGAGTCGTAGCGTTATGTTGCAACTGTACACAACTCTGGTGCGGCCGCACTTGGAGTACTGTGTGCAGTTCTGGTCCCCACATTACAGGAAGGATGTGGAGGCTTTGGAGAGGGTGCAGAGGAGGTTTACCAGGATGTTGCCTGGTATGGAGGGGAGATCCTATGAGGAGAGGCTGAGGGATTTGGGATTGTTTTCGCTGGAAAGGCGGCGGCTAAGAGGGGATCTTATTGAAACATATAAGATGATTAGAGGTTTAGATAGGGTGGATAGTGATAGCCTTTTTCCTCTGATGGAGAAATCCAGCACGAGGGGGCATGGCTTTAAATTGAGGGGGGGTAGTTATAGAACCGATGTCAGGGGTAGGTTCTTTACCCAGAGGGTGGTGAGGGATTGGAATGCCCTGCCAGCATCAGTAGTAAATGCGCCTAGTTTGGGGGCGTTTAAGAGATCCGTAGATAGGTTCATGGACGAAAAGAAATTGGTTTAGGTTGGAGGGTCACAGTTTTTTTTTTTTTTAACTGGTCGGTGCAACATCGTGGGCCGAAGGGCCTGTTCTGCGCTGTAATGTTCTATGTTCTATGTTCTATGTCTGCAGAGAGATTTGGATAGGCTGAGCGAATGGGCGAGGATCTGGCAGATGGAATATAACGTTGGCAAATGTGAGGTTATCCACTTCGGAAGAAATAAGAGTAAATTGGAATATTATTTAAATGGAGAAAAATTATATCATGCTACTGTGCAGAGGGACCTGGGGGTCCTTGTGCACGAATCGCAAAAACTCAGTCTGCAGGTGCAGCAGGTGATCAAGAAGGCAAATGGAATGTTGGCCTTTATCGCGAGAGGGATGGAGTATAAAAGCAGGGAGGTCTTGCTGCAACGATACAAGGCACTGGCGAGGCCGCAACAATTTTGAAACCCTGATTTGCGAAAGGATATATTGGCCTTGGAGGGAGTGCAGAGGAGGTTCACCAGGTTGATACCGGAGATGAGGGGTGTAGCTTATGAGGAGAGATTGAACAGATTGGGTCTGTACTCGTTGGGGTTTAGAAGGCTGAGTGGTGATCTTATAGAGACATATAAGATAATGAAGGGGCTGGATAGGGTAGAGGTAGAGAGATTCTTTCCACTTAGAAGGGAAACCAGAACTAGAGGGCATAGCCGCAAAATAAGTGGGGGCCGGTTCAGAACAGAGTTGAGAGGGAACTTCTTCTCTCAGAGGGTAGTGAGTTTCTGGAATTCTCTGCCCACTGAAGTTGTGGAGGCTACCTCGTTGAATATGTTTAAATCACGGGTAGATAGATTTCTGATCGCTAAGGGAATTAAGGGATATGGGGAGCAGGTGGGTAGGTGGATTTGATTCACCTCAGATCAGCCATGATCTTGTTGAATGGCGAGTCAGGCACGAGGGGCCAGATGGCCTACTCCTGCTCCTATTTCTTATGTTCTTATGTAAATAGCTCAGGATACGATTTATATGTTGCAGACAAAGTGGTTAGGAGAGAGAAGCTGGTGGAGGGGGCAAGGGGCAGTGTGACGACATAGTGGGCATGCAACTAAAAACAAAAAGAGAAAGAGCAAGTGGGAGGAAGAAAGCGAGGAAGAGCGAGAATTAAGCAGGAACGCAATAATCATAAAATTGAGAAGAAGCAAACGATCAATTGGGCAAACAGCGGAAATGGCATTAAAAATACAGAGAGAAAGCGACAGCATGATTGAAGTGAGGGTGAGAGAGAGAGTGAGAGCGAGAGAGAGAGCGTAGCGGGAGTGGTGTGGGTGGAGTGGAGGAGCAAGGCAGTGTGCAAATAGAGCAGGAACGCAATTAAATATTAGACTCAGATGGAACAATGCCGTGTACAATTCGCACAGAAATGTAAACAATACATTGCAGAGAAGGTAAGGCAGTTGCAAGTAAAACTGGAATGCAATGTGTGCGTTATAGAACTAGGGAGAGAACATGGCAGTGTGAAAATTGATCAGGAATCTAATGCATATAACACAACGAACAGCACTGTGTGCAAATAGAGCTTAAATTCACTCAATTAATTGGAAACAGAGAGCGAGAGAGAGAGAGAGTCAGGAAGTGTGCAAATGGAGAAAAAGGTGTATCAATGGTTAAATTTCACAGAGTGGGATACGAGCTTAATGTTCAAGAATAGCAGGAACCGAGTTAATGGTCCACAGATAAATTAAAAACAACAGTGTGAAAGCAAATAAAAGCAGAATTTATTTCATAAATCAGATAGAGAGAAAATGATCGAGTTAGAGAAAGAGACCAAGAGGGAGATAGATGGAGAACGCGAACGAGAGAGACGACGTTGTTGTGGGAGAGAGAAAGAAAGAAAGAGTGAGACAAAGAGAGAGTAAGCGAGAGAAACACTACGTACAAGTAAATGTTGGAAGTAATTAATGTGTTTGTGCGAGTGAGAGCAGAGGCCAGCCTGCCGATGGAGGTGATGGTTGCTGTGCATACAGAAAGAAAGATGAGAACAACCCAATCTTGCAATAGCGGATGAAGGTACTTAATCAAAAGTGTTGAATAGTGAAGTGATGAGCGGGTTTACCAGCAGCGACATCAGACAGAAAATGTTTTTCAAAACCTTGCTTAAGAAAGCCCAATCTGGATTCCGCTCACGTCAGTAAGATCCTGACCTCTTTACAGTCTTGGTTCGAAAAAGGACGAAGCAGCTGGATTATAGGTGTAAGCGGGAATTGGGAGGCGAAGAATAACGTACCGCAGCTGTCCCGTTTCACTGTACTGGGGAATTTTGATTCAGTGTCCAGATATCATGAGAACGACGAATGTATTTCTGAAAATGCAAACTTCACAAAGGTAAAATGACTCAGTTTAAAAGCGTAATCACATTGATTTAAAATTAGTATACTAAAACATAGAAAAATCTAACATGATATACAAAAAGACAGTTCAATAACTTCGGCCAAAGGGATACCTCAGATACACCGGGCAGCACAACAGTGCCACAGGGCATCTCAACATATCCCGTCTTTCGTGATTAAACACAAGGCAATTATACTTTTTAAATCTTTGGTTCACGCCAGCCATTAGCTAAATTTATTATTGATATGGCAATCCAATCATGACAGTATATTTCCAATCAATTACGATTTGCCACCTTAAATAATGGCTTTTCATTAATTCATGTTTGACGAACAGAAGTCTACCTCTTAGCATATGTTACTTCCTGGTTGCTAAGGTATATACAAACTATATATTGCTTAACTCAGCGTTGACGATATGCCAGGACTTGGTATAATGCCCAATGTGGGCCCTGCATGACATCTTTCCCCAGCCCAAATCCAGGCGTGATTCGTGCACAATGTATCATGGAATGGTCTTTTTATCAAGATGTATTTTGCATGTATTTGCTTGCATCAATTGTTTCCACAATGCAAGTTACAAAGTTTTAAATCAAAATGTTGTGGAATGTTGTATCCTTTCACCGAAATTCCTGATATCGTTAACCACAGTGCAGACAAACTGCACGTCATAATTAATACAAATCAATGTAATTAATGAGGTTAAAATCATTCAGTTATATAAAGTGCATTGCTCATGATACAATTTAAATTTAAATTATTTCACATGTAATCGACTATTTCGAATCCTCTGGTTGGGTAAGATTGGTTTTAAGTCTCTCTCTATCCTATCTGTTACCTGCTACTGTCTGTAAATCCCTTCTACATGCAGCATTAGTGAGCCCGCACAGGATTTAAGTGAAGGGGAATACGCAGGATAATTATTGCTTGTTGGATTTATACATAGCACGGCTGACATGTTTGGAAGCCATTCACAGTTCTTCCCGGACATTATTGTATACGTTATTCAGGAGCCTGTCCGAAAATCAACAATCTTCAACGTTCAAGCATTTCCTTCCATCTAATGTCAGAAACGAGGATGTTCACTGATGACTGCCCAAGTTCAATCATATTCATGGAACATCATGTAATAAAGCATTCTATGTCAAAATGCAAGACAGTACAACTTAACCGCCTCTCCTGAAATTCAATGGTGTTGCTGTCACCACATCCCCACTACTTGCATCCTTGGGGTTACTATTGATCAGAACGTCAACTGGACGCGATGCACACTACCGACGCTCAGTAGCTTTCTACAAATGCTCTGCATAAATTCACCAAAGTGCCTGAGACAACAGCCTGTGGTTTCCTCCCACAGTCTGAAAGATGTGCTGGTTCGGTGCATTAACCCGAACAGACGCCAGAATGTGGCGATTCGGGGAATTTCACAATAACTTCATTGCACTTTTAGTGTAAGCCTTGCTTGTGACAAATAAGTATACTTAAACAACGCACGGCCACTTCGATCTCGAAGGACAAAGGAAACAAATACATGGGAGCGCCACCACTTGCAAGTTCCCCTCCAAGCCGCTCACCGTCCTGACTTGGAAATATATCGCCGTTCCTTCACCGTCGCTGGGTTAAAATCTGGAATTCCCTCCCTAACGGCATTGTGGGTCAACCCACAACCCGTGAACTGCAGCGTTCAGAGAAGACAGACCACCACCACTTTCTCGAGGGCAACTAGGAATGGACAATAAATGCTGGCCAGCCAGTGCTGCCCATGTTTCACAGGTGAATAACACAAACATAAACTCTTCGGATAACAGTGATGAGGTTCAAAACAAAATTACTCAGCTATCGAAGTCAGTAATGGAGTATAAGAAAACAATAGATGTGCCTGGAAATTTTGAACTTACGAATTGTTAACCAGAACGGCTGATGTCGCAAAGTGATCACACTGTGTCAGGGAAATTTTAAAATATATATTTGTCAGTGACTACAAACAAGATGTCACAGTTAGAGGATAGTCAAATGATCGTTTCCCCCTTTATTTTGACTAATTTTGATGCTCATAAGCTGCTTTGCTGAGATTTGAACCCACATCCGCACATCAGTTCCCTGGGTCCCATGTTTACTCGTCCAGCCACCTACCCAATGGGCGGGGGCTGGGAGTTGGGGTCGGTGGCTATCGGTTCAGACATTTCTGCTGATGCTACAATTATCACAAAGGTGATTGAGTAACGAGTGCATTCGCCATTGTCATGGGATGTTCCAAAAGTCTGGTGCACCCAAATGAAGAAGGGTATCTTGGTAAATTTCCAACATCTTATCTTCACTAGTCGGACGTTTCCCGGTGTCGCTGAGATTTATCATATTGCTAATTGGGAGGACAACTGTGCACGAGAAGATGCAGAAGGATTCGATATTTTCATGTTCACCAACACAAACTTCTCAAATTATAGGAAGTAAACGTAATCTCCTTCCTCTTGCCAATTAGAATATTGTTAAAGAAAAATATTGTTGATTTAAATTCCAAGCTAGTTGCCTAATGATAACAAAAGTGTTACTGATTGAGTGAGATGTCCCACTCCAGAACTGATTTTCTCTGGCGCATAGATTAGGGTTTGCAGAGAGATTTCCAATCAGTGCATCCTTGACCAGACGTGACCAACTGTTCATGTTACATAATTTCCATGATGCAGCTGTTATTGATAGGCCACAACTTATTATCCATCACAAATTGTGTTCATGTAGGTCGTGCTATGAAAAACTCTTTGGGGTGGAATTTCCAGATATTTACCCAGTGACAGAGAAGGAAACAGTAATATTTTTGCAAGTCAGAATAGTGAGTGTCTGAGTGGAGGGGATCGCGGTAATCGTTGCTCCCAAAGCTCTGTTTCCCTTGTCGATCTAGCTGAAGGTTGCTGTGTATTTTGAATCTGCGGTTTAATGAGCGAGTTCCTGGAGCACACTCTGTTCATGTTAGACACTGCTGTACTGACTCATGACTGATAGGGTGAATTATTTATTGCAGTGTTAGCATTCAAGCGGGCCATTTTGTCTTGATGGAACCGAGCATCCTGAGTGATCCTGGAGCTGCAATCGTCCATACAAATGGGGAATATTGTATCACGCCCGTGCTCTTTGCATGTAAGATGGTTGAGAGTGTTGGGGGCAAGGTGGGGGGATTACAGGCAGATGTTATTTTGGAAGGTTAATAAAGTGTGCCGTTCTCAGATAGCTCTGTTCGTTTGCAAATGAAGCTGGAATGTTCAGGACTGTTTAGTGTCATGTGATGGTGCAACAACAATAATTAATGAGGGAGAAAATGTGTAGAATGACAATTGGTCAGATTTACAGCAACCCAGATTGATGTAGAATTGGAACTAATATTGCCGTATGCCAGAGCGAGCTGCAATACTGTTTGAACTAAAAGCAATGTATTTTATCCCTTGAAAACTTGAGTAGAGATCAGGACACTGGTGATACAAATGAATGACGGTGTCACTCCAATGCAGTTATGTTTTAATAAATATTTAGAATGTGGAGCAGTTAACACGTCTGTAACTTTACAGAATGGTTCTTTATTTAGCGTGTCATTTTCAAGCCGTTAAATATGCTTTCAAAAATGTTGCAGATGGCATATAAGTGCGATAAGCAGAGGAGATCGTAGAATCATAGACTCCTGCATACGTAGGCCATTCGGGACATCGAGTCAGCACCGACCACAATCCTTGCAAAACCAGAGCACCTGTTATAATCTTGAAAGGAATGAAATAGCTGTGTCATCAACTTGACAGTCCAGACCACTGTTCATTCACCGTGATAACATGGTAACGTTTCCTCGCCTGAATCTGTTCCCAAGGCATAAATCCCAGCTTTGCTCTGCCACAGTGCCGACAGCCCCCGCAACTGGTCTTTACATAGTCACAGATCCCAGCCTCCTTCCCATTAGTGAAACTCCTGCCCCACATCCCTGCTTGTCAGCATATAACTAGGCAGCCTCTGCGCTGTCAACAGTTCTGTGCCACACCATCATACAGATTGCACACGGATATCTTCGAATCATTCTTTCTTTGTGTGTGTGTCGATGTGACCAGATGTGCAGGTGAGGGTAGCGTAGTTGAACGAGTCTATTTAGATTTTTCTAAAGATTTTGGCAAGTTTCCACATGGTAGACTTATGAACAAGGGGCGGCACGGTAGCACAGTGGTTAGCACTGCTGCTTCACAGCTCCAGGGTTCCGGGTTCGATTCCCGGCTTGGGTCACTGTCTGTGTGGAGTTTGCACATTCTCCTCGTGTCTGCGTGGGTTTCCTCCGGGTGCTCTGGTTTCCTCCCACAGTCCAAAGATGTGCGGGTTAGGTTGATTGGCCAGGTTAAAAAAATTGCCCCTTAGAGTCCTGGGATGCATAGGTTAGAGGGATTAGCGGGTAAAATATGTGGGGGTAGGGCCTGGGTGGGATTGTGGTCGGTGCAGACTCGATGGGCCGAATGGCCTCCTTCTGCACTGTAGGGTTTCTATGATAAGACAAATGCGCAACAGATACAAGGTAATTGCGTAAGGTGGATACAAAGCTGGCTTATTTGTAGGAGCGAGAGCATAAATAATGAATTGTGCTTTCGTGACTGAAAAACAGCGTCCAGTGTCGTACCACAGGAAGCTTTGCTTTGCCCCCGATTATTCATCATTTCTATAAAGAGCAGATATGGCTAACTAGGGCTCAGATTCATAAGTTCGTGGATGATGGAAAGGGTGTTTAACAGTGAGATTGTATGTCCTTGGCTACAGACAGATATGGTTGGGACAGTCAAATGTCCATAGAAGTGGCAGATGGCTTACAACCCTGAAACGTGTGAGGTGATTAAATTTAAGAGTAGTTTCACAAGGACGCATTGAATGAACTGAGTGACATTATTAAGTTCTGAGGAAAAAATGGGAACTTGGTTCTTTTTGCCGATCGATCTCTGCAGGTGGAAAGGCATCTTAGAGGAATGTCGAAAAAATGCATAGTGGACAATGGCATGCTCGAATCAAGGCATAGATTTCTAAAATATTAATGTTTTGCTGGAGTTTAAAAGAACTTCGGAAAGGCCGCAGCTTGTGTACCGTATTGAATTCAGCTCGACCCTTTATAGATATTATGCAATTGCACTGCTGCGGGTGCAGAGGAGATTCGCCATCTTGTTGCCTGGGATTCAAATTTTTAATTATGAAGAGAGGGTGGATAGACTTGGGTTGATTTCGTTATTGCAGTGAAAACTGAAGAACGACATTGTAGACGTGTGCAACATTATCTGCGGCATGGAGAGGCTGGAGAGAGAATAGCTGTTCCCCTGAGTTGAATCGACAGTCACGTGGGTTCAACGTCAGAGGCACGATGTTAAGGGGCAACGTGAGGAGGAAAATAACCAGAGTGTGGTGAGAGCCTGGAATGCTTCGCATCATCGTGCGGCTGAGGCCGTTTGCTTCACATTCTTTCAAATGACTCTGAATGAACACTTTGTGCACCTTACCATTCAGAATTATGACCCAAGTGCTGGTAACTGGGATTAGCAATTTTTCACGTGTCCCTGCAGTCTGAATGGGCAGAAGTGTCCCTTCCTCTCTGTGTCATTCTGATTCTGTGAACAGGGCACTTCTCTCCACCAGCTACACCACTCCCACCCTTTGCTGCCTTTCAGACAGGCACCAATCAATGGTTGGTTCCAATGTGAATAGATTTTAGCACACACTTCTCACAATTAAATTATTTAATGGATTTAGAAATTCGAGTTAGTGGATATGTGAACACATTTTTCAACTGATCACTGTACTTGGAGTGCATCAATGCAGAAATACAAGTGTGTGTGCAGCAATTTCAAAGTTGCAACACGAATCCGAAGTCCAGCACATTTAATTTTCGATCAATTTGTTTAAATGTTCGAAAAATGGCATGTGGGTCTTTTTAGAATAAATCACAAACTCTGCCCATAACTGGATAACATTGGCAGAAATAGCAAAAAGTAAAATGGTGGATTTTCTTTGATTCTACATCTCTGGGTCATTGGGACTCTCACCGCTGCTTTGAGCTCGATATCGCCTGCAGAATCTGCTCGCTCTTAACATGTGTCTGATTGTGCAAGCAATGAACACCAAAATCAGTGCGAAAGGGATACGAGGTGTTACGATGTAATAAACCCAAGATATTCAATTACTAGGCGGCATAGGTTCAAGGTGTGAGGGGCAAGGTTTAAAGGAGATGTACGAGGCAGATTTTTTACACAGAGAGTAGGGGGTGCCTTGAACTTGTTGCCGGGAGTGGGAGTGGAAGCGAATACGGTAGTGACTTTTAAGGAGCATCGTGACAAGTACATGAATAGGATGGGATTAGAGGGATATGTTCCCCAGAAGGGTAGCGGGTTTTAGTTAAGTCGGGCAGCATGGTCGGTGCAGGCTTGGAGGGCCGAAGGGCCTGTTCCTATGCTGTAATTTTAGAAACATAGAAACATAGAAAAACGACAAGTTATGCAGAACATATCCCTACCTTCTAGGCCTACCTATAACCCTCCATCCTATTAAGTCCCATGTACTCATCCAGTAGTATCTTAAAAGTCCCTATTGAGTTTGCCTCCACCACCACTGACGGCAGCTGATTCCACTCGCCCACCAACCTCTGTGTGAAAAGCATCCGCCTAAAATTTCCCCTGTACCTACCTCCCAGCACCTTAAACCTGTGTCCTCTCGTAGCAACCATTTCCACCATGGGAAAACGTCTCTGAGAGTCCACCCGATCTATGCCTCTCAACATCTTATATACCGCTATTAGGTCTCCTCTCATCCTACGTCTCTCCAAAGAGAAAAGAGCGAGCTCCCTCAGCCTATCCTCATAAGGCATGCCACTCAATCCAGGCAACATCCTTGTAAATCTCTTCTGCACCCTTTCAATCTTTTCCACATCCTTCCTGTAATGAGGCGAACAGAACTGAGCACAGTACTCCAAGTGGGGTCTGACGAGGGTCTTATATAGCTGCATCATTATCCCCGGACTCCTGAACTCAATCCCTCGATTGATAAAGGCCAGCGCACCATCCGCCTTCTTAACCACCTCCTCCATCTGCGGGGCCGATTTTAGAGTCCTATGGACCCGGACCCCAAGGTCCTTCTGAACCTCTACAGAACTAAGAGTCTTTCCCTTTATATTGTACTCCTTCGTCCCATTTCACCTGCCAAAATCGACCACTACGCATTTATCTGGTTTGAAGTCCATCTGCCACTTCTCCGCCCAGTCTTGCATCCTATCTATGTCCCTCTGCAAATTCTGACATCCCTCCAGACTATCCACCACCCCACCAACCTTCGTGTTGTCGGCAAACTTACCAACCCATCCCTCCACTTCCTCATAGAATCATAGAATCATAGAAACCCTACAGTGCAGAAGGAGGCCATTCGGCCCATCGAGTCTGCACCGACCACAATCCCACCAAGCCCTACCCCCACATATTTTACCCGCTAATCCCTCTAACCTACGCATCCCAGGACTCTAAGGGGCAATTTTTTTTAACCTGGCCAATCAACCTAACCCGCACATCTTTGGACTGTGGGAGGAAACCGCAGCACCCGGAGGAAACCCAAGCAGACACGAGGAGAATGTGCAAACTCCACACAGACAGTGCCCCGAGCCGGGAATCGAACCCGGGACCCTGGAGCTGTGAAGCAGCAGTGCTAACAACTGTGCTACCGTGCCACCCCAGGTGATTTATGAAAATGACAAACAGCAAGGGTCCCAGAACAGATCCCTTGGGCACACCACTGGTGACCGACCTCCATTTAGAAAAAGACCCATCTATACCCACTCTCTGCCTCCTTTGGGCAAGCCAGTTCTGGATCCACAGGGCAGCAGCACCTTTGATCCCATGCCCTCTCACTTTTTCTCGAAGCCTTGCATGGGGGACCTTTTCGAACGCCTTGCTAAAATCCATATAAACTACATCTACCGCCTTCCCTTCGTCAATGTGTTTAGTCACATTTTCGAAGAACTCCACCAGGCTCGTCAGGCACGATCTGCCTTTGACAAAGCTTTGCTGAGTATTCTTGAGCATACTAAACCTCTCTAAATGTTCAGAAATCCTGTCCCTCAGGATCCTCTCCATCATCTTACAAACCATGGAGGTTAGACTCACCGGTCGGTACTTTCCTGGTCTATCCCTATTCCACTTCTTGAAAATAGGAAACACATCCGCAATCCTTTCGTAGTTATTTGTTCTTTGTTTTGATATGACTAGTAATAAGACTGTACGGAATGCCACAGAATCATATTGTTGATGCAAAAGAATAAAGACCTGTTGATGCAAGTCACTAGGGTATATTTCTTTTAACAATTCAATCAATTACTGTTCCGGACACACAGCTGACTTTTCCTCGGTGCAGTATTTACTTTTCAGCTTCCTGCAATGAATGGCCACAACGTGACAGAAGGTGAATATTAGGGTGAACTACACAGAACAGTCCGTGGCCGTTTTCATGAGGGCAGCAAGAATATTACACGCAGACATGGACCACAACACGTGAAAGACTGTGAAATATAAGCAAGCGGAATCTGCTTCAATATGACATTGAGGATAATGACAAGTGTTTGCAATTTCAGAAAATCCCAACAGGTGATTATTATACCGGGAGCTGCCTTACATCAATTAACTCCATCTCCCATCCGAATTATTTGAACTTCTGCTTTCACAATTCGTACTTGCAAATCATCTTTTAAATTGTGTTATCCCTCCGCTGCTTCCAACAAGATTTCTCTTTCACGTTTTACACCTCTGCCTTCAAGTTTCCTTTCCCTGAACAAATTCCACATCCAACCACCGAATTCCACTCATGTTTGACATAATATCACCAATTTTGTAGTAACTTCTCGCTACTTTAAGACTACTGCAGATGTCTTTCTGGTTTCTCACGACCCGATATTGTACCAACACCCTGTGACTTGACTGAACACGTTTCTGTTCTGGTTGCTCATTTGCTCTGTTGTTTTAACTCAAGACTTCTCGGATACTTGCCTTGAATTATTTCTTTTTTTTGACGACCTGAATTTTAGGTTTTCGACATGATTATTTTGAACGATTCTTCCATAGCATTCATTTTCGTTTAGCAAGGTTGAAATATACCACCTTTAGCGTTCTAACATCAACCCCTTTCAGTAGAACCGAGAGAGATGCTATCTGTTCCATGTATGCAATCAAATTAGCTATACTAAAGCTTAAACGGTTCTCGACGTCACAAGTCCATAGCTGCTAAGCAACATTGCTGGGGTCTTTGCTTTTCAAGCCATACCTCTCTCGAAGTGCAATATAGACTCAGTTCGAATTGCAAAGAACCCTCATGCATACCAACATATTTTCGACCATGAACCAAACTACACATTTCAGGCACAGGGACATTGATTGAAAAATATTTAGAGCTATACCTAATTTCAAATGTTTTGCAATACTAACATAAATCTCTTAAAAATACATTTAGTTCCCTAACAATGGCAAATCCCTGTTACTCAGTTTTCTCGTATCATTTAATGAGCTCTGCAAGTCTGGAAAAGGGATATTTCAGTACATCTGTCAATTGTTGCCTGAACCTTGACTGGGTTATGGCATAAATGCCAGTATTGGTGCAGCAACTAAGAAGTTGCAGCATAGATCCCAATTTCACCAGAAAATATGGTGTATTATTAAAAATGATTCCAAGATATCTCATCCGAGTCTGTATGGAAACAAAAACCAACAACGCCCATAAAAGAACAAAATTGGCTGAGATAGCAAACAGTAAAATAATTGATTTCTCCCGATTCTGCATCTTGGGGTCTTTGTGAGTCTGCTCATTGCTGTGAGCCTGGAGTCTCCTGTGGGCTCGACTGCTGATTAAAATGTGCCTCACAGTGAAAACGTTGAGCAATACAATCAGAGCACATGGGGTGCAGGGTGTTAGAATGTAATGGAGGAACTCGATTGATCCCCAGAGCAGAGAAGTAATAAGACCAATCTGCAGGCCACAAAACCATAGTCTTCTCGTAAAAGAATAGGAACCTGTTAAAATAAAACACCAGAAAATGTTTTTTTAAACAGCTCAACCCGGTCACTGTTCCCAGTGTCACGGTTGCCGTTTTCACAGTGCAATATTTAGTTTTCAGTTTTCCACAACATATAGCCACAAATCGATCAAATGTGAAGATTACTGTGAACCAGACAGAACAGTCCGTGGTTATATGAATAAATGCGGTGTGGATATTACACACTGGGAGGGCTCGGAGCAAATCAAAGAACTGTAGCAGGTAAACAAGTGGTATCTGCTTCAATATCACATCGAAGATAACGACAAGTGTATCCGCCGTTGCCATGGCCAACAGGTAGCAATTGACACATTTGCTGAGACCAGAATTTCCACGATTTAATATGAAGATCGTCAATAGGTTAGCTACAAGGGAGAGAAAGAAACAACAGACTTAATATCAGGTGTATTGCAAATTAAGCACTTTGATCTAATAATGCAATTTCAACTAATACTCTATTCAGTGACGTCTTGGATTTATCTGTATCTGTGCAAACACAATGAAAGTCAATTGTCCATTGAAATGTAATCAATAAGTAGGAGTGGATTAGCAAATTTGCTGATGACACCAAAGTCGGTGGTGTGGTAGACAGTGAGGAAGGGTGTCGTAGTTTGCAGGAAGACTTAGACAGGTTGCAATGTTGGGCCGAGAGGTGGCGGATGGAGTTTAATGCGGAGAAGTGTGAGGTGATTCACTTTGGTAGGAATAACAGATGTGTTGAGTATAGGGCTAACGGGAGGACTTTGAATAGTGTGGAGGAGCAGAGGGATCTAGGTGTATGTGTACATAGATCCCTGAAAGTTGGGAATCAAGTAGATAAGGTTGTTAAGAAGGCATATGGTGTCTTGGCGTTTATTGGTAGGGGGATTGAATTTAGGAGTCGTAGCGTTATGTTGCAACTGTACACAACTCTGGTGCGGCCGCACTTGGAGTACTGTGTGCAGTTCTGGTCCCCACATTACAGGAAGGATGTGGAGGCTTTGGAGAGGGTGCAGAGGAGGTTTACCAGGATGTTGCCTGGTATGGAGGGGAGATCCTATGAGGAGAGGCTGAGGGACTTGGGATTGTTTTCGCTGGAAAGGCGGCGGCTAAGAGGGGATCTTATTGAAACATATAAGATGATTAGAGGTTTAGATAGGGTGGATAGTGATAGCCTTTTTCCTCTGATGGAGAAATCCAGCACGAGGGGGCATGGATTTAAATTGAGGGGGGGTAGTTATAGGACCGATGTCAGGGGTAGGTTCTTTACCCAGAGAGTGGTGAGGGATTGGAATGCCCTGCCAGCATCAGTTGTAAATGCGCCTAGTTTGGGGGCGTTTAAGAGAGCCGTAGATAGATTCATGGACGAAAAGAAATTGGTTTAGGTTTTTTTTTGTAACTGGTCGGTGCAACATCGTGGGCCGAAGGGCCTGTTCTGCGCTGTAATGTTCTATGTTCTATGTTCTACTGTCCCCATTAAACACTCCCAGGTCAAATACAGCACGGGATTCAATACAGAGTAAAGGTCCCTCGACACTGTCTCCATCAAACACTCGCAGGACAGGGACAGCACGGGGTTCGAAACAGAGTAAAGCTCCCTCGACACTGTCTCCATCAAACACTCGCAGGACTGTCGCCAGCTCAACAAAAAATCCTTTAAATGGGAGTTCTCAATACCCAGAACTATGATGACTTAGTAGAATGGGCATCTGGAATTAGAGACGGACCAGATGAGAAACCATACCCACGAATAAAACAGGAAAATGTTAGTGCAAACAATGGAGGAGCTAAACCCAAAGGGTGCGTGCTACAATTGTGGGAAACCGGGTCACTTTTTCAGAGTCTGTATGGCTCAGACGCGGGGTGGAATGAAGGCCCCTACCTGCCAGTTTTGTAATGGGGGGGGGGGCACAGAGGGGCAATAAGGGGCAGCCCCCGCGAGTTTGGGTAAGATTCTACGTGTCTGCACAATGTGAACTGCTGGTGAACACGGGAGCCTCTATATCTATCACTGACATACCCTTATCTGTAACGAATAAAATGAACTATGTAAAATGAATTAATGGACAGAAGACCCCTGTCTGCTCAAGAGAAACAAGACAAAGAAGATAGAAGTATTGTTAATGCATCAGTTAGCTGGACTAGTTGAGCAAGTAGTCGACTCTACTAAAAGGTGGACTGAAAATAAAGAAAAGATTAGACAGTTAGAATCCAGAGTAAGGGAACTGGAGAAACAAAACCATGTGTTAGAAGAAAAGCAATGGAGAGAGGAAACTGTTCCTACCTCCTAATGAGTCCACAAAACAGGAACCAACCGCTCCTCCAGAGGAGTGGGAAGCGCCAGAACGCAGCTTAGCGCCAGTAACCCGAAGGGGAACAGATGCAAAGCCAAAGGCAAATTATAAACCCTTCACCCCAGATGAGAGACAGCAAATAATGGTTTCCCTGGGTAAATTACAACCTAGAAGCGCAAACACTAAATTCTGGGAAGAATTAGATACAACCTGAGTCAGACACCAATTACACCTGAGACGTACACTAGCTGGTCAGGGCAGCCTGTCCAACGGATAAGTGGAGGCAGGTAGCAGGTGGAACCGCCGCTCCTCCAGCACAGGATTATAGTGGGAGACATGTAGACACAGGTATTCGTCCTAACATTGGAGATAGATGCCCGACAGACACTCCTCACCCAGTTTAAAGCAGAGATTGAGAGGGTATTAGGAAATGCTCCCACTCACTGGTGCAGAAATACCACAACAAAACAGTTAAGAGGGGAATAGTGCACGATAAAGAGGGATCAGTGTATGTGATAATGAGGGAAACACTAAGACTTGGGAAATGTTGAAGTGGGAATGTGAGAAGTATGAGAATGACAAAAGAGATAGAAAAGAACAAGAGAGACTGCAAAGGAAAGACGAGACCGTGAAAAATGACTAGAACGGCAAGCCGAACAAAGGAAAAAAAAAACCAGGAGGTATCTGGTTTGCCAATGTGGTTCCAAAATACTGATATGGGTGAACAGGAGGAGGAGCATTGGTGGAACAGACCCAGTGCCGCTGCAAAGACAGAAGGGACTCAAATCAGGCTAAATTGGTTCGTCTCAAGTGTGATAGGCCAAAGAGGAGAGTAAAGGTTTAAAAGAAACAAGCAGGCTGTGTACATGGCTCTGTACGGCACAGAGAGAGAGAGAGAGAGAGAGAGAGAGAGGATGTAATTGCGCGATCGAGAGCCTCATGTGGTGGAATAGGGTATAGCAGATCAAAGTAAATTGCTTCTCTGCGTGCAAGTTGAATAGATTACTTTTCCTCAGTTGAAATGTTACGAAAGTGCAATTGAGACCAGGAGCTGTTGAAGCCTGGAGTGTTTGTTACAGGCAGTGGATGCAATGCTTTGCACCTTGGTTTAGCCTCGGGGGGCTGGGGAAGTGTTAAAACTGTTAGAGATTAAAGTGATAAGATTTCTTGAATTTACTTCTGTTTTGAGCTTAATTACAGTTTGGAGGACAGAAGAATAAAATCGACCGTCTTAATCAACGTTCTGTATTATTTTTAAATGTTTTACTTTCTTTAATGTTTTCATGTTCAGAAAGGATTTTAACCTTGGAAGGGACCATGTGCTCTTTCCTTTGTCTTGAAGTCGAAATTATAAGAGAGTTAGTTGAGAAGTTAGGGAAAAAAATAAGTAATTTTGTGGAGAAGTAGAAAAGTGTGAACAAAAGAATGAGGCAAATATACTGTCTGTGAGTCAGTTTAAGGTATATCAAGTTAGTGAAATGAATCGTAGTTCTGATTACTCCAAGTTCCAGCCGGAGGTTAATTAATTAGAACCTCAGTTGTCAATGCAGATAAGGATGTTGTCGTTAAGTATTTTTAATCTGCATTTGTTGCCAAACATTGCTAAACTTTGTAAAAACATGGATTGTTGAAACTTGTGTTGCCATCAACTGGCCAACAGTCCTTTTACTCGTTCGAAATAACATTTGGAAATTCAAGGCTTGTATTATGTTGTTTCGTTAACATGCACAAATTACATCGTCTAACATTGATGATCGTTCTGACGAGCCCATCCAATGGAAAACCTGACTACACTAGTAACACCAAGGCAAATTGCCCAGTTAGAATGCAGTATTAAGGTCCACAGAATATAGTGATTTACGAACGTCTGATAGTTTAGTATTCTGTAACTGGTTAAAATTATGTACTGCCGTTGGAATTTCATGTGCCATCTATTGTTCAAGGTTTTTCAAATATAAAAACACTGCAAAGCTTAAAACCTAGCCAGTTAAAAAATCAAACCAAAACGTTTCTAATCAATCAACTATTGTTATTGTTGTATGTATTGTACCTACTTTGATTTTGGTTTGGCGTCTGTTATTTTCCCAGAGTGCAGGGGTTTGATCTGGAACTCAGTTTAAAAATAGAAACAACTTAAATTAAAAGGGTTTGGATATCACAGTTATGATGTGTAAAGCGGCATGATACACCTGCCGCTCGAATATTATACAGTATAAGCACTGCCATATAGAGCCGAGAATAAAATCAAATCCTGAAAAGCCTTAACCAATTTTATATAATATATATTGTGTATTGATAACAACATAATTCTGTAGGAGAAAAAGCTATTTATTTCCAAGCTAAATGTTGGTGCATTTGAATGCACTTCTTTGTAGGTAGGGTAGTGGCATTTTGTGAAGTACTGCAATGCGGCGCTTGCACGCTAACAAATGATCAAATAAGATGTAATGGAAGAGTACATCATATAAAGATCGGAGGTGTATAGCATGTGATTTTAATGGGGAAAGCGATGTCTTTTGATAGAAATATACACAAATTAATGGATGTCCAGCTGCAGCCAGTGCAAAGTGTTATTTGATTCACACTGAGCTTTATATGGAAGGGGGATATGTAATTAAATGTATAATGCACTAGCTAAAGCCATACAGACATCGGCAAAAATGTGGGCAGAGGTATTGCCCACTATACTAATGCGATTAAGGGCTACCACAAACCGGACAACCGAATTATCCCCTTATGAACTAATGACAGGACGGGCGATGCAATTACCAGAAAGCATCATAACAGATGGGACCGATGTTGGTCCACTAAAAGATAAAATCAAGAGATATGTTTTGGAACTAAGCACCCAACTAAAAGGGATGCGCAAATTGGTAAAAGGCTGTCAGGAAATAAGAGACGCAGAGAGAGAAATGCTCCCTGACATCCCAACAGCGGGACGTCCTAGTGAAAACACGACCTGACAAACCAGGGTTTGCCCCAAAACGGAATGGCATATGAAGTTATAATTAGTGGTGACACCTGTGCCTGTATAAGAGGGAAAGTTATATGGAAACATTAGACTCAGTTGAAAGAATATGCTGGGACTAATTGGAAAAATATGTGATATACTTCAATTGCAGATATAAACAGACAACGACTGACCTCCAAACAAACTGACCGGGTTCGCGGGAAGTTGCGCACGGGCGGTATAGCCTTTGAACCATTGTATAACGGTTGCGCAGATGATTAATAAGTGATAGGATGCTTCTCATTCTGCTTCTCACGACCCGGCCCCTGTCAGCCACTGAGAGAAAGTATGGATGGAATTATGAGGATTTAGGGATGAAGAACAGTGGACATCTTTGTAACGATGACTCTGTCTATTGTATGTACACCTTTGTGTATATGTCTTATCTGTATGCATCACAGTCGAATCTGAGCAAGTGCTGGGTCTGTTTACGCATTCCCACGCACGGAGGAAAGGGGGGAAGTCCTTTATTCCCTATCCCTTTATCAGCTCCGGAAATGATAGAATGGATTTTAAATCAGAATGGAACCCAGGAAGGGACAAGGAAACAAACATTTAAATCCCCATCGGCTACCACCATGCAGGGTACGTTTAATATCAGCAACAGTGATGTTGTTTTCGGACTAGGGGGGCGGAGGGTGCACTTTATCGACCTTTAAGAAATATTACCAACCCAGCTATGACAGATCAGATTCACCACCCTCAACAATGGGGATCTGTCTGCCTGATAAGAAATGGAACCATACCTGTTGGCCATAGCTACTGTATACAGCAGATTAATGTCACTAATGAAGCCTGGGCCATGGTACAATAGGTCACAATCCAGTACCCCACAGCCACTGTCCCAGTGAGCCTCTCCTCCGCTTATGTAAGCAGGATGACTGAATATAATGGTACCTATTTTGTCTGTGGAAACAATGCCTATTCGCGGCTTCCCTGGAATTGGGCAGGATCGTGTTATTTGGCATATGTGGTGCCCTATATTCACCATTACACTGACTTACGGGGCCACCCCGAGATACACCTGCTTAGGGCTGCTCGATTATGTGCTAGCCTCCCAGGAACATGTGACATAGTTGGCTCCGAATGCTGTACATATATTCCCGATGCTTCGGAGAATATAACTCGCTTGGAAGATCATATTAAATATGTGGTGAAAACAACGCAGGATGTGGAGAATCAATATCACAATTAAAACCCTCCAGGCTGGCTGGGGAATGGTTCGGGTCGTGGGGTTCATACCTGATGCATGGATTGATTGTATTAATTGTAATTGTAATTGCTTGCTGTGTTTGTATGGCATTATTGAACGCCTGTTGTAAAACAGTAAGGGCGCAGATTATGCCGGGCACAAGTGTATAGGCAGAGGGGGCAGACCTCCTGACAAAGAACTAGGCCCATATGTTGATAACATTTGGTTCTAAGTTGGTCATGGGGTCATGTTTGGACCTGGCCCGACCAAAAGGGGGAATGAAGACGGGAATGGGTAAATAAACTTTGTGATACTTTGGGATTTGTGAGAAGCATTGTACAGCTTGTTTTTGTGTCTGCAGAACATGTTTTCGTGCATCCACCCAGATAAGAGAAACAGCTGCTGTGTGCAAGCGCATGATTTTCCCAGCTAATTGTGTTCAGGAATGTGGCTAACCCAGCAAGCATAAGCTAAACTAGGCTCCATTTTATGTTATTTTATATTCTGTATCTTTGTTTAACACGGTGGAGCTGCCAAGTCTGCCTTCTGTGATCGTATAATCATAGATTCATATGTTTTCATTATATACTATTCATCCTCACAGATATAAAGTGTTATATAGGCCACTGTACGTCAGTTAACTTGTTTGTGCAAACTTATAATCTAAACAACCAACAGGAGTCACATAGAGGCGACAAAACAGACAGCCTTGAGATGGCTATGATTACGCGGACTACGCAAAGTATGGAATCGCTCAGGAAGCAATAATCGTGAGAAAGTGCGGACGTTACCATGGGCGAAAATATATGTATAAATATTTGATCTTAACTCGTATTCAATGAGAAGTCTGTGAAAATAAACTACTGTACTTCGACTCACGACTCGTCTCAGAAGTATTATTTAGCTGCAACAACCTCTCTCCACTTGCATTATCTGCAACTGCAAAGACTTGATTACCTGTTAAGACTCGCATTAGGGGGTAGGGGGCAGGGAATTCAGATGGTGTTCGTAAAGCAGAAGTGGAAATAAATAGGGTTGGGAAGCATTTTCTGATCAGGGCCAGTGTGATCTCTTGGACTCGTTTCGATCGCCACAGGGGGTCGGAGAGGAATTTCCCAGATTTTTTTTTCCCCATATTGGCCCTGGGGTTTTCACTCTGGGTTTTCGCCTCTCCCTGGAGATCACATGGTCTGGAATGGGGGGGTGGGGGTGAGTTAATAGCTTGTGATGAACAAGCATCGTAGCTGTGAGGGACAGCTCGGTGGATAGGATATTAGGATGTAGATAGGCTGGAAAATTGGGCGGGGATCCTGGATTCAGGATTCAATCCTGGACCGGGGAGCGGCGCGGGCTTGGAGGGCCGAAGGGCCTGTTCCTGTGCTGTATTGTTCTTTGTTCTTTGTTCATTGTCTTGTAATTGAGTCTGTATCCATATATGTCCGTTTTGTGAACCCAACTCTCGACTCACCTGATGAAGGAGCAGTGCTCCGAAAGCTATCAATTAAACCTGTTGAATTTTAACCTGGTGGTGTGAGACTACTTATTGAGCTCCAAAAGCAAACAGCAGCAACGAACTCAAACAGCAAAACAGAAACGACAAGCTCGAGCAGCAAACAGTAGCAATTAGCTCCAGCAGCAAACAGCATCAAGGAGATCCAGCAGCAAACAGCAGCAAGCAGCTCCTCAAAAACCGCATCAACAGCAACCAGCCCCAGCAGCAAACAGTTTCAACAGAAAACAGTTTCAACAGCAACCAGCTCCAACATAAACAGCTCTGGCAGCAACCGGCCCCAGCAGCAAACAGAGGCAAGCAGATCCAGCAGAAAACAGCAGCAACCAGCTCCAACCGCGGACAACCCCAGCAGTTTACAGCAGCAATTAGCTCCACTGGCAAACAACAGCAACCAGCTCCAGCAGCAAACAGCAGCAACCAGCTCCAGTAGCAAACAGCAGGAAACAAATTCAACCCCAAGCAGCAGCAAGCAATCCAGCAGCAAACAGCAGCAAGCGGATGGAACAGCAAGCACCTCCAGCAGCAAAAAATTCAAAAGCAAACAGCAGCAAGCAGTTCCAACATCAACAGTTTTAACAGCATTCAGTTCCAGCAGCAAACAGCTCCAGCAGCAACGAGCTCCAGCAGCAAACAGAAGTAACCAACTCCAGCAGCAACGTGAAACAACTAGCTCCAACAGCAAGTTGCCGCAACCAGCCATAGCAGCAAAGAGCAACAACCAGCTCCAGCAGCAAACAGCTCCCACAGCAAACACCTCGAGCAGCAAACAGCGGGTAGCAGCTCCAACAACAACCAGGTCCAGCAACAAACAGCAGTAACCAGTTCCAGCAACAAGAAGCAGTAACCAGCTTCAGCAGCAACCAGCAGCAACGAGCAGCAACCAGCAGCAACCAGCAGGGTGAGACATAAGCTTAGATAGCAGAGTGAAGATTGGCAGTTCAGGGATCTGGATCATAGTCACAGTCTGTTCCAAAACGGACCTCTCAGAGAATCAAGCTGCTGTTCAACAAATAAAGTAGAAACACATTTGTCTGTGCCACACCCCATTGGTTATACTCTAAATTAGACCACTGGCCCCAAAACAACGCAACAGTCATTGATCAGAAAGTATGTTGTATTTGTTAAAACCTATCAGATGGTTTTTGGGGGAATTTGCATTGTGGGAATTCCAAAAAGGTAAATAGATTTAGACTGTGGAGGATGGGGTGGAGGGTAATCCATGTATATTCTCTGGGTAAACATTACCGCTCTTCATTACTAATGTTGTTCTTCATTGTTAATTGTAAATGTTGTTTTTCATTGTTAATCGTAAATGTTGTGTACTGTTAATACAGCTCTATGCAGCTGTCATTCTTGTTGTTTATTTTACAATTTAACAATTGTTTCATTACTTGAATAACGTACAATAGGTCTGACAACTTTTTCTCACTGTGTTTGATCTCCTTGCTCATGTTTGTTCCAAATCGCAACAATGAATAATTGAGGACCAACAATCTGGGATTCCCTTCTGTGATTTGGGTTGTGCTCAGATTGAACATCAGCGAGGTTTATAACAGTAGCCATGAAGTAATGGCAAAACGGGGTGATCAGTTATGGGAACAGGGCCTACATATATTGGTACACACAAGAGACAGGAACATTAGAGAGGTGGATATAGAAAGTGAGACTGAAGTCTGTGTCGTGTGGCTGGGAGATCTCGAACGGGGCAGCGTGTGTTCATCTCGGACCAGTGAACAGGAGATTAATTCCACAGTCAAGAGAGTAGAAGGAGTGTGAGATTTCCCTGAGGAGCAGCAGGGTACTGTATGGTAATGTTACTGGAGTTTGTTATAGATCAACTATTTAACATGTTATGGCCCAGTTGTTGGGAGCCCCTAATAAGTTAATAACATTTATCAACAATAGACATTAAGGCACTGGCAGAACAACCAGCAAATAGTTAAATGATGCTTAAAACAAGATTACAAGCGAACAAATGAATAGTTTACATACATGTGAATACAGTGAGAGAAATAATTAAGTAATCATGATTTAAAAAGTATGTGCTGATGTTTTGAATGTCTTTTAAATGTTGCATGAACCATTGTTCACTTTTGCCAAAGGCAAGTTAGAAACATAGAAACATAGAAAAACTACAGCACAAACAGGCCCTTCGGCCCACAAGTTGTGCCGAACACATCTCTACCTTCTAGACGTACCTATAACCCTCCATCCTACTAAGCTCCTATTGAGTTCGCCTCCACCACCACTGATGGCAGCCGATTCCACTCGCCCACCCCCCTCTGTGTGAAAAACGTACCCCGAACATCTCCCCTGTACCTACCCCCCAGCACCCTAAACCTGTGTCCTCTCGTTGCAGACATTTCCACCCTGGGAAAAAGCCTCTGAGAGTCCACCCAATCTTTGCCTCTCAACATCTTCTACACCTCTATTAGGTCTCCTCTCATCCTTCGTCTCTCCAAGGAGAAAAGACCGAGCTCCCTCAGCCCATCCTCATAAGGCATGCCACTCAATCCAGGCAACATCCTTGTGAATCTACTCTGCACCCTTTCAATCTTTTCCACATCCTTCCTATAGTGAGGCGACCAGAACTGGGCACAGTACTCCAAGTGGGGTCTGACGAGGGTCTTATATATCGCAAGATGTGATGGTAAACACGAATATTTCAGAGCCAACACACGAGGATTTTAAAGTTAGCAAAATTCATATCAGAAATCTTCTTGTGCAGAAACAGATATTGCAGTTTCATGAATTGGTATACTCATTGTCCAAATCCAGGATGGAAGCATGCCCCGGCGTGTCTCTCCAGTTTGGCAATGATCCAGTGGGAACATTCACTTGGACCCATACAGTGAGGGTCTAGGGTAACCTGGTGACGCAGAGGGTACTTTAGTCAAAATGGGAGTGAGCGTCCGGATTTAATGGAAAAATGCGATATCATTATGCTGGATGGTAAATTGCAATTGGCTGCGGTGCATGACAGGAATTATTATTGATATGTGTACCTTAAAGATGATTGATTTTAAGCTAAGGTAAGGAGGGAATGATTGTTAAGAAAACCTATATCTGATCTGCTTTGAATTGTAAATGTAAGATCTATTCGGACTGTTCCGGCTGCTCAACCTGAGAGCTGACTCGACGCTCTGATGACCTCCAGGCAGCTGTTCGTGAAATAAAGTTATGCCTTCCGTTCAGAAACATTGGCTTCGTGAGTCTTGTATTGTCGAAGATTTCCTGAATGTACGGGTCACCTCACGTACCCCACCAATAGGCCCTCAAGCGGGCTTTCGGCTCGCACTGTACGGGTGCACTGTATGACAAGTGCGAGGGACACAGAGAGGGTTTAATTTCACCAGCACTAATTTCCCCTCCCAACACACGCCCATTTCTGAATTCTGAATTCTCCCTTAATATGTGGTCCAGTGCTTTCCACAACCCGTCAGTTTGCAGTGATTTAATTCTCCATGGAAAAGAAAACTGCAGTAAGTTTGAGAGCAGAAAACATAAGAGGGCTTGTTAATTTTTCATACTCAGGGAACGTGGCAAGAGTTTATGACAGCTCCTGCCATTTCTTGCATTCATGCAACAAAGGATGGATAAATGATAGAAAGTGGTACAGAGCAAGACCGCAATAACAGCAATGCGATGGTTATAGTTTTCCTGTGAGTCCAGAGTCCACGATTAAAGACCCAGTGGTGTATTCCTTCAGAGGTCAGGAGACTGAAGTTGATGAAGGATGATACGCTCTTCCGGATTGGAGGTAAGATTCAGTTTATTGATGCATCTCTGTCACAGCAAACTCTAACATCAATCAGCAATTAATTGTTAGGTTGGATACAGTAAGAGATACAGATTGTATTAGATTATGATTTTAAATTGAATGTGTGAACACTGCATTAGTTTTATTATGGCGGAAGTGAATTATAAACAAGCTGGATTGTTAACAAGCTTGTTTACAATTCACTGCAGCCATAATAAAACTAATGCAGTGTTAACACATTCAATTTAAAATGTTAATCGAATACAATCTGTATCTGTGACTATATCCAACCTGTTTGAACAGAGGGAAGTACGATAGGATGAGGGCTGAATTGGCTAAGGTGGACTGGGAGAGCAGACTGGTAGGTAGGACAGCTGAGGAACAGTGAAGGATTTTTAAGGAGATCCTTTTCAGTACTCAGGAACAATATATTCAGGTGATAAAAAAGGGTTGTAAGAAAAGGGATAACTAGCCGTGGATAACGAAGGAAATTAAGGAGAGTATTAAATTAAAGACCGATGCGTACAGAGTGGCCAAAAATAGTGGAGAATCGGAAGATTGGGAAAACTTTAAGAAACAACAAAGAACGACTAAGAAAGCGATAAAGCAAGGAAAGATAGGTTATGAAGCTCGGCTAGCTCTAAATATAAAAAATGAGAGTAAAAGCTTTTACAAATATCTAAAAAGGAATTGAGTGGCAAGAGTGAATGTTGGACCCTTGGAGGACGAGAGCGGGGATTTAATAGTGGGAAATGAGGAAATGGCTGAAACTTTAAATAAGTTTTTTGTGTCGGTCTTCACGGTGGAAGACACAAATAGTTTACCGAATATTAACGATAGAGCGTTGGTAGGAGGAGAGGTACTTGATACAATTAATGTTCCCAGGGAGGCAGTGCTTGGTAGACTAACGGGACTGAAGGTGGACAAGTGCCCGGGCCCGGATGGAATGCATCCCAGGGCACTGAAAGAAATGTCAGACGTAATAGCGGATGCGTTAGTGGTTATTTATCAAAATTCGTTGGATTCTGGGGTCGTGCCGGCAGATTGGAAAAATTGTTACGCCGCTCTTTAAAAAAGGAAATAGACAAAAGGCGGGTAACTACAGGCCGGTTAGCTTAACGTCTGTAGTTGGGAAAATGCTGGAATCCATCATTAAAGAAGAAATAGCAGGCCATCTGGATAAGAATGGCTCGATGAAGCAGACGCAGCATGGATTCATGAGGGGAAAGTCGTGCTTGACGAACTTGTTGGATTTTTATGAAGATGTGACTAGTGCGGTTGACGGAGGGGAACCGGTGGATGCGGTGTTTTTGGATTTCCAAAAGGCGTTTGATAAGGTGCCTCACAAAAGGGTACTGAAGAAGATTGGGTCACACGGAGTTGGGGGTAGGGTGTTAGCGTGCATTGGGGATTGGCGATCCGACAGGAAGCAGAGAGTCGGAATAAATGGGTTGCTTTTCTGGTTGGCAGATGGTAACTAGTGGCGTGCCACAGGGATCGGTACTGGGGCCTCAACTATTTAGCATTTCTATAGACGATCTGGAGGAAGGGACTGAGTGTAGGGTAACAAAGTTTGCAGAAGACACAAAGATAAGTGGAAAAGTGAATCGTGTGGAGGGCGCAGAAGGTCTGCAGAGAGATTTGGACAGGCTGAGTGAGTGGGCGAGGATCTGGCAGATGGAGTATCACATGAACAAATGCGCGGTTATTCACTTTGGAAGAAATATTAGCAAATTGGATTATTATCTAAATGGAAAGAAATTACAACATGCTACTGTGCAGAGGGACCTGGTGTCCTTGTGCATGAGACGCAAAAACCCAGTCTGCAGGTGCAACAGGCGATCAAGAAAGCAAATGGGATGTTGGCCTATATCGCAAGGGGGATAGAATATTAAAGCAGAGATGTCTTGATGCATCTGTACAGGGCATTGGTGAGGCCGCAGCTGAAATACTGTGTGCAGTATTGGTCCCCTTATTTGCGGAAGATATATTGGCCTTGGAGGGAGTGCGGGAAGGTTCACCAGGTTGATACCAGAGATGAGGGTGTTGACTGTGAGGAGAGACTGAGCAGATTGGGTTTGTATTCGTTGGAATTTAGAAGGCTGAGGGGGGATCTTATAGAGACCTATAAGATAATGAAGGGGCTGGATAGGGTAGAGATTGAGAGATTCTTTCCACTTCGAAAGGAAACTAGAACTGGAGGGCATAGCCTCAAAATAAAGGGGGGTCAGTTTAGGACAGAGTTGAGGAGGAACTTCTTCTCTCAGAGGGTGGTGAATCTCTGGAATTCTCTGCCCACTGAAGTGGTGGAGGCGACATCGCTGAATATATTTAAATCACGGATAGATGGATTCCTGATCGGTAAGGGAATTCGGGTTTATAGGGATGAGGCGGGTAAGTGGAACTGATCCACTTCAGATCAGCCATGATCTTATTGAATGACGGGGCAGGCTCGAGCGGCTAGATGGCCTACTCCTGCTCCTATTTCTTATGTTCTTATGTTCTTATGTCCTTATTGCTAATATGCAGGTGAAAAAATTTGTTCCAATCGAGATATAAAATTCCAAGCGGCAAAATGAAGTGATAATTAGCAGGATATGTTGAACTTAGTGAAATTGCTCAGCACACACAGTTGAATAAACTTTCAGTTTTGTGTTACAGTGTGAATCGTTTATAGGACACATGAGTAAATCCTAACAATTATTGGGCTTGATGTTATTGCTTGGGGTTTAATGTTAGTAATTATTTGGATATTGTGCTGGATAATCATGAACGTTGCATTTCCTTTCAGTTGTTCTCACATAAATGTCGTGGAGAATCGGCCTCACTCGCTGTGTCCTTCTGAGTTACTCACTCAGTTCATCAGTCGGCCTCACCCTCGGTCAGTCAGCCAGCCTCACTCACTCGGTCAATCTGCCTTTCTCACTCGGTCTGCCTGCATCACTCAATCGCTTGGACAGTCAGCCTCCCTTGCTTGGTCGGTAACGCGGACTCGCTTGCTCAGTCGGCTATCAGCCTCACTCGCTCAGCCAGTGATTCGGCCTCAGTCGGTTACTCGGTCTTACAGGCTCTATCGTTCACTCGCTCGCTTGGTCAGTTGACTTCACTCAGTCGGTCAGTCAGGGGCCTCACTACTCGTTCATTCTGCCTTGCTTGCCTAGTGATTCAGTGAACCTCGCACAGTGGCTCAGTCAGTTGGAGTCTCTCATGATTCAGTCTGCCTTATTCACTCAGTCGGCCAGACAACCTAATTGCTCGGTCTGTCAGAGAGCATCAGTCACCTCATCAATCGCCCTCGTTCGGTCATTCTGACTTCACCATAGAATCATAGAAACCCTACAGTGCAAAAAGTGGCCATTTGGCCCATCGAGTGTGCACCGACCACAATCCCACCCACGCCCTATCACCATATCCCTACACATTTACCCGGTAATCCCTCTAGCCTACGCATTTCAGGACACTAACGGGCAATTTTAACATGGCTAACCAACCTAACCCACACATCTTTGGACTGTGGGAGGAAACCGGAGCACCCGGAGGAAACCCACGCAGACACGAGGAGAATGTGCAAACTCCACACAGACAGTGACCCAAGCCAGGAATCGAACCCAGGTCCCTGGAGCTATGAAGCAGCAGTGCTAACCACTGTGCTACCGTGACTTTTCGGTCAGTCAGAAGACCTTGCCCGCTTGGTCAGTCAATCTAGTTTCGTCAGTCAGTCGGCCTCACTTCGCCGGTCGGTCAGTTGGCTTCGCTCAGTTCGTTAGGCAGATGGTCATTCTCGGTCCGTCATTTGGTCAACCTCACTCACTCATTCAGTCTGTTGGCCTCACTCGCTCGCGTGGACAGTTGGCATTGCTCGCTCAGTCTATTGTCCTCGGTGACCTGATCTGTTGATCAGTCAGCTCGCTCGCTGAGTCATTTGGAGAATCGGGCTCATGCAAATGTTTGGTCGGTCTGCCTCACTTGCTCTGTCAGTCGACCATGTTCACTCAGTCATCGCTCAGTTCGTTGTTCTATGAGCCTTGCTCAGTCAGTCTGTCAGTGGGTCGGCCTGGTACAGTCGGTCAGTCAGAATTTGTTAGTTGTTCAATCGGCATCGGTTGCTCAGTCAGTTAGTCTACTTTGTTCACTCGGTCAGTCAGTTGGCCATGATCGCTCAGTGGGTCAGTCATCCTAACTCGCTCGATCCGTCAGTCGTTTTCGCCTCACTCTGTCGGCCACTGGGTCAGCCTCACTCGCTGAGTCCATTGGTCAGTTGGCCTTGATCTGTTAGTTTGCCTTTCTTGATCGCTTGGTCAGTCAGCCTCGCTCAGTCCATTGGTCAGTCGAACTCTCTCAGTCAGTTGGTTAGTTGTCCTCGTTGGCTGCTTCGTCAGTTGTCCTGGTGCACTCGGTCAGTCAATTCACCTCGCTTCATCTGTCAGTCGGTCTTTCTCGATCATTCAGATAGTCAGCCTCGCCTGCTCGGTCAGTTGGCCTTGCTCGATCAGTTGGTTAGTTTGACTTCTCAATCGTTCAGTCACTCAGCCTCGCTTGCTCATTTGGTCAATCCATCTCGCTTCCTCGATCATATATTAGAAAGATGCGGATTAATCCGGGATAGTCAGCACGGATTTGTGAAGGGCAAATCGTGCCTCACAAATTTGATAGAATTTTTTGAGGAGGTAACTAGGTGTGTTGATGAAGGTAGGGCGGTTGATGTCATATACATGGATTTTAGTAAGGCGTTTGATAAGGTCCCCCATGGTCGGCTTATGATGAAAGTAAGGAGGTGTGGGATAGAGGGAAAGTTGGCCGATTGGATAGGTAACTGGCTATCTGATCGAAGACAGAGGGTGGTGGTGGATGGAAAATTTTCGGACTGGAGGCAGGTTGCTAGCGGAGTGCCGCAGGGATCGGTGCTTGGTCCTCTGCTCTTTGTGATTTTTATTAATGACTTAGAGGAGGGGGCTGAAGGGTGGATCAGTAAATTTGCTGATGACACCAAGATTGGTGGAGTAGTGGATGAGGTGGAGGGCTGTTGTAGGCTGCAAAGAGACATAGATAGGATGCAAAGCTGGGCTGAAAAATGGCAAATGGAGTTTAACCCTGATAAATGTGAGGTGATTCATTTTGGTAGGACTAATTTAAATGTGGATTACAGGGTCAAAGGTAGGGTTCTGAAGACTGTGGAGGAACAGAGAGATCTTGGGGTCCATATCCACAGATCTCTAAAGGTTGCCACTCAAGTGGATAGAGCTGTGAAGAAGGCATATAGTGTGTTAGCTTTTATTAACAGGGGGTTGGAGTTTAAGAGCCGTGGGGTTATGCTGCAACTGTACAGGACCTTGGTGAGACCGCATTTGGAATATTGCGTGCAGTTCTGGTCACCTCACTATAAGAAGGATGTGGAAGCGCTGGAAAGAGTGCAGAGGAGATTTACCAGGATGCTGCCTGGTTTGGAGTGTCGGTCTTATGAGGAAAGGTTGAGGGAGCTGGGGCTGTTCTCTCTGGAGCGGAGGAGATTGAGGGGAGACTTAATAGAGGTTTCTAAAATGATGAAGGGGATAGATCGAGTGAACGTTCAAAGACTATTTCCTCGGGTGGATGGAGCTATTACAAGGGGGCATAACTATAGGGTTCATGGTGGGAGATACAGGAAGGATATCAGAGGTAGGTTCTTCACGCAGAGAGTGGTTGGGGTGTGGAATGGACTGCCTGCAGTGATAGTGGAGTCAGACACTTTAGGAACATTTAAGCGGTTATTGGATAGGCACATGGAGCACACCAGGATGGTAGGGAGTGGGATAGCTTGATCTTGGTTTCAGATGAAGGTCGGCACAACATCGTGGGCCGAAGGGCCTGTTCTGTGCTGTAATGTTCTATGTTCTATGTTCTATATGGCCTTGCATGCTTGGTCAGTCAATCGCCCTCACATGCTGTCAGTCAATCTCATTTACTTGGTCAGTTGGACTTGCTCGGTCGGTTGGCCAGTTGGACTTGCTCAGGCGGTCAGTCGGTCAGCCTCGCTTTCTCGGTCAGTCGGCCTTGCTTGCTCCTTCAGTCAGTAGGCCTTGTCAGCTTGCTGCCATACAGCACCGTCTCTGCACTTCTGGGGACCTCACTTCCTAGGACTCTCCCCCATCCTCATCCGCTACTTCTGATTGCAAGCTATTACACAATCTGTGTGAGGAATGAGATTATCAATAGGCTGACTGGGCAATGAGAGGGCGGAGAGATTTGCCGGCTCGTGAGGGATTGTGTTGATCTGCATTTTGGATGTGGAATGGGAAAGGATGAATTATGGGAGGCCCATTTCTGTCTTATCAGTGTCGGGAACCATAATGATTGACTGATGGACCGACAACTTGCAGAGCGGAGCTGCTGGGCATGGTGTTTAATCTGTCCAATCAGTATGAGGTTGCTTGGTGCTTTACAGTGCGAATTTCCAAGAGGAAGAGAGAGAGGCCGTCTGGGCGAGTTTTCCCCTCAATGTTTAATGAATTGAAGAATTGTAGTAAAGGGATATTTGAGCACATTTTTCAACTGATCTCTGAACTGAGTCTGTGTCACGGCATAAATTGCAGTATTTGTGCAGCAACTCAGGATCTGCGGCATGAAGCCAAGTTCACTAACAGCCTTAGGAAAAGGTTTACTATCAAGCCGGAACCAAACAAGCCGGTTAGATACAGAATAAATCATGAACAGTGACCATAACAGGATGAAATTGGCGGAGATAACAAACAGAAGAACAATGGATTTCCTTCGACTCTCCATCTCGGGGTCTCTCGCATTCTCCCCATTGCTGTGAGCCCGGAGTCTCCTGCGGGCTCTGTTGCTCACTAAAATGTGTCTGACGGTGAAAACGTTGAGCAGCAGAATCAGGACAAACGGGACACATGGGTTTAGAATGTTGTGGAGGCACTCGATTGTTGTCCAGACCGGAGATTCCACAACAGTGATTGTGACCTCACAAAACCAGGGGTCGTTCGTGATCCAATATTCACGACGTAACATAAAATACCAGAAAATGTTCTTTAAACAACTGAGCACACTCACTGTTCCCAGAATCACAGCCGCCGTTTTCTCACTGCAATATTTACTTTTCAGCTTGGGGCAGCAAATGGCCACAAATCGATCAAAAGTGAAAGTGACGGTGAACCAGACAGAACAGTCAGTGGCTGCATGAAGCAGGACGGCGTGGATATTACACACACCGATGGAGGACAGCAAAAAAAAACTGTTCCCCAAAAACAATGGGAATGTGTCTCAATATCAAGTCAAGGATAATGACGAGTAGGTCCCCCACTGACATGGCCACGAGATACTGAGTTGTGCATTTGGACAGACCACAGTTTCTGCTCTTCAGCGTCACAATTGTGATTGCATTCACTGTAAGAAAGAGAAATAAAGAAAAAAATCATACAGCAAGCTGGGAAAGAAGTTAACACTTTCAGTGATGTGATGTTGAAAAGACGCATACACACACACTCACACACACATACAAACACACACACACACACTCACACATACAAACACACACACACACACACACACCACACACATACACAGAAACTCTCTTAGAGACACAAGAACAGAAACACACACACACACACAATGTCTCCAAGAGGCACAGAAACACAAGCCCAAACACGCAAAATATCTGAGAGGCACAGAAACACAAGCCCACACACAAACATTGCCAAAGAAACAGGAACACACTCTCACACAGAGAAACTCTCTGAGAACGCAAGAGCACACACACACGCACACGCGCGCACACACACACACACAAACGCACATAACCTCATACGCACTCCCACACACATACAGGCAGAAACTCTCTGAGAGGCACATGAACAAAAGCCCACGGACAAACTCTCCGAGAGACACAGAAACACAAACCCACACAATCACAAATTCTCCTACAGAATCAACAACGCAAACACACCCACACAAACACACCGAGGGACACAGGAACACAACTGTACCGACATACGTTCTCGGAGAAACTGGAATGCAAGCGAACACATGCAAACTCTCCTCAAGGCACAGGAACACACACCCACACGCATAAAACAAAAACTGACAAAGGCTCGGAAAAAATACACTCTCCTCGATTGGAACACATCCACGAACACAGAGAGATATTAATGCACGCACGTGCGCACACATAAACAAATACAAGAACATAACAATGTAAATACACACATGCAAAAAAAGTCTCAAGCACGAATACACAAAGTTGTGCACACACACACACAGGCACATTCGTACCCACATTCGCACCCACCCACAATCACACACAAATATTTTCAAATAGACAACCACGCCCACTCACATGCACACAAAAACTGATCCACACGCACAGGCACACAAACAGCCAGACCCTCATACACACCACACCCACATACGTAGACACCCAGCCACAGACACACACACACACACACACACACACACACAGATATAATTCAGGTCAGAAACTTCAAAGCGTTTGATGAAGTCCGCCTGGATCTTAATTTTGGAATCTGAATTTGGCTCTGGTAAACATGTGATGATTCACTTCCTGTATGATTCAAATGACACACCAGTGAGCTTTTCTCAAACAACGTTTAAAATTATATATTTTCCATATCGCAATATTGCCAATTACATACAAGAAAAAACAAAGAAACATGATATTACATGAACATATCCAACTCTGTGAAATTTTCCAACCAAACAAATCTCCTCATAAACACACCACAGCCAGGCGTTCAATACAGAAAACAAGATGACTCTCGTAAGGCTGGAACTTATTCCTTTAGTTGGAGAAATGAAACTCTGACGTCCCAGCTTTCTATCTTCTATCAGTCCTCGAGGCAGAGACATGTCATTGCTGGCCTCTTTTTTTGCCAGCAAACCAGTTGAAGAGTCAATGGCGTGCTAGCTACTCGCTGGGAAAGCATCAACAGCAGGATGTTCACTCCAGGAAGGCAAGAAAACCAGATTCCAGCTAACCAGATTAATTTACAATACGAGGGAGAGTAACACAGACACACTGCTGTTTAGGCTCATGTCCAAACACCTTCTGAACCAAAAGTGCAGCCAGCAGCCCAAAACTGAATTGGAAATAACTCCTGTCACCTGACCTGTCAATTATTTTTTTCTCCAGCAAATCAGAATCATAAAAATCCCAAGTACATGAGACCTAGAGTAAAACTGAACAAACACCATTTAAATCACTGAAGCAGCAATGGAAGGACTTTTACGCAGATAGTGTGGGACCTACTTATAACTGCAGAGAACATGAATAAAACACATTTTTTCACTGCACATTAGCGTCACACACACATACACACAAACACACACACGCACACACACATTACTGCGCATATTCAGAAACAGAGAAAAAGAAACAAGAGTTGGCAATTTGGCCCTTTGAGCTGGCTCCGCAATTAATTTTGATCATGGCTGATATTCGAATCAAACATCCTGCATCCTCCCTCCCCCACCACCACCCCGCGGCCCCCGCTTTCTCCAAGATGCCTTGAATCATTTATCCTCACGAGATATTTCTAAATTCTAATATCTTGGACAACATTTTCGCCACAGCTACATTCTGTGATAGTGAACTCCAGACGTTGAGCACACTGTAGTGAAGAAACTTCTCCTCACCTCAGTGTTAAAAGTTTTACCTCTTACCCTCAAACTATGACACATAACTGTGGACTCCCACAACATTGTGATTATTATTTATGGATCTACCCTGTTTAACCCTGTTAGAATCGTATATATTTCTATGAGATCCACTCTTACTCTTCTACCCCGGAGTGATAATAATCATAACTCGGATCGTGTTTTCGGGATCCTTAAGGGGGAGGGGGACCAGCCCCAAGTCGTGGTCCACATAGGCACCCAAGACATAGGTGGGAAAAGGGATGGGGATGTAAGGCGGAAATTCAGGGAGTTAGGGTGGAAGCTTAGAGCTAGAACAAACAGAGTTATTGTCTCTGGTTTGTTACCCGTGCCACATGCTAGCGAGGAGAACAATAGGGAGAGAGAGAGCAGTTGAACACGTGGCTACAGGGATGGTGCAGGAGGGAGGGATTCAGATACCTGGATAATTGGGGCTCATTCTGGGCTAGGTGGGACTTGTACAAACGGGATGGTCTGCACCTGAACCATAGGGGTACCAATATCCTGGGGGGGGAAATTTGCTAATGCTCTTCGGGAGGGTTTAAACTAATTCAGCAGGGGGATAGGAACCTGAATTGTAGCTCCAGTGTACACGAGGTTGAGAGTAGTGAGGTCACGAATAAAGTTTCAAGGTCGCAGGAGTGTACCAGCAGACAGGAAGGTCTTTTGAAGTGTGTCTACTTCAACGGCAGAATCCGGAATCAGGTGGGCGAACTTGCAGCATGGGTTGGTACCTGGGACTTCGATGTTGTGGCCATTTCGGAGACATGGATAGAGCAGGGACAGGAATGGTTGTTGCAGGTTCCGGGGTTTAGATGTTTCAGTAAGATCAGGGAAGGTGGTAAAAGAGGGGGAGGTGTGGCATTGTTAGTGAAGGACAGTATTACGGTGGCGGAAAGGACGTTTGTTGAGGACTCATCTACTGAGGTAGTATGGGCTGAGGTTAGAAACAGGAAAGGGGAGGTCACCCTGTTAGAAGTTTTCTATCGGCCTCCAAAAGGTTCCAGAGATGTAGAGGAAAGGATTGCAAAGGTGATTCTGGATAGAAGCGAAAGTAACAGGATAGTTTTAATGGGGGACTTCAACTTTACAAATATTGACTGGAAACGCTATAGTTCGAGTATTTTAGAGGGGTCAGTTTTTGTCCAATGTGTGCAGGAGGGTTTCCTGACACAGTATGTAGATGGGCCAACAAGAGACGAGGCCACATTGGATTTGATACTGGGTAATGTACCAGGCTAGGTGTTAGATTTGGAGGTAGGTGAGCACTTTGGTGATAGTGACCACAATTCGGTTACGTTTCATTTAGCGATGGAAAAGGATAAGTATATACCGCAGGGGAAGAGTTATAGCTGGGGGAAAGGAAATTATGATGCGATTGGGCGGGATTTAGGATGCATAGGATGGGGAAGGAAACTGCAGGGGATGGGCACAATTGAAATGTGGAGCTTGTTCAAGGAACAGCTCCTGCGTGTCCCTGATAAATATGTACCTGTCAGGCAGGGAGGAAGTGGTCGAGCGAGGGAACCGTGGTTTACTAAAGAAGTTGAATCGCTTGTGAAGAGGAAGAAGGAGACTTATGTGGAGATGTGACGTGAAGGCTCAGTTAGGGCGATTGAGAATTACAAGTTAGCCAGGATGGATCTAAAGAGAAAGCTAAGAAGAGACAGGAGGGGACATGACAAGTCTTTGGCAGGTAGGATCCACGAAAACCCTAAAGCTTTCTATAGCTTTGTCAGGAATAAAAGAATGACTAGGGTAAGATTAGGGCCAGTCAAGGACAGTAGTCGGGAGTTGTGTGTGGTGTCCGAAGAGGTAGGAGAGGAGCTAAATGAATATTTGTCGTCAGTATTCACACAGGAAAAAGACAATGTTGTCGAGGAGAAGACTGAGATACAGGCTATTGGACTTGACGGGATTGAGGTTCATAAGGAGGAGGTGTTAACAATTCTGGAAAGTGTGAAAATAGTTAAGTCCCCTGGGCCGGATGGGATTTATCCTGGAATTCTCTGGGAAGCTAGGGAGGAGATTGCACAGCCTTTGGCTTTGATCTTTATGTCGTCATTGTCTACAGCAATAGTGCCAGAAGACTGGAGGATAGCAAATGTTGTCCCCTTGTTCAAGAAGGGGAGTAGAGACAATCCTGGTAATTATAGACCAGTGAGCCTTACTTCTGTTGTGGGCAAAGTTTTGGAAAGGATTATAAGAGATAGGATTTATAAGCATCTGGAAAGGAATAATTTGATTAGGGATAGTCAATATGGTTTTGTGAAGGGTAGGTCATGCCTCACAAACCTTATTGAGTTCTTTGAGAATGTGACCAAAGAGGTGGATCAGGGTAAAGCAGTTGATGTGGTGTATATGGATTTCAGTAAAGCGTTTGATATGGTTCCCCACGTTAAGCTATTGCAGAAAATACGGACGCATGGGATTGAGGGTGATTTCGCGGTTTGGATCAGAAATTGGCTAGCTGTAAGAAGACAGAGGGTGGTGGTTGATGGGAAATGTTCATCCTGGAGTTCAGTTACTAGTGGTGTACCGCAAGGATCTGTTTTGGGGCCACTGCTGTTTGTCATTTTTATAAATGACCTGGATGAGGGCGTAGAAGGATGGGTTAGTAAATTTGCGGATGACACTAAATTCGCTGGAGTTGTGGACCGTGCGGAAGGATGTTGTAGGTTTCAAAGGGACATAGATAAGCTGGAGAGCCGGGCTGAGAGGTGGCAAATGGAGTTTAATGCGGAAAAGTGTGAGGTGATTCGCTTTGGAAGGAGTAACAGGAATACAGAGTACTGGGCTAATGGTAAGATACTTGGTAGTGTTGATGAGCAGATAGATCTGGGTGTCCATGTGCATAGATCCCTGAAAGTTGGCACCCAGGTAGATAGAGTTGTTAAGAAGGCGGACGGTGTGTTAGCTTTTATTGGGAGAGGGATTGAGTTTCGGAGCCATGAGGTCATGTCGCAGCTGTACAAAACTCTGGTGCGGCCGCACTTGGAGTATTACGTACAGTTCTGATCGCTGCATTATACGAAGGATGTGGAAGGATTGGAAAGGGTGCAGAGGAGATTTACCAGGATGTTGCCTGGTATGGTGGGAAGGTCTTCTGAGGAAAGGCTGCGGGACTTGGGGCTGTTTATGTTAGAGAGAAGAAGGTTAAGAGGTGACTTAATAGAGGCATACAAGATGATCAGAGGATTGGATAGGGTGGACAGTGTGAGCCTTTTTCCTCGGATGGTGATGGCTAGCACGAGGGGACATAGCTTTAAATTGAGGGGTGATAGATATAGGACAGATGTCAGAGGTAGGTTCTTTACTCAGAGAGTAGTAAGGACGTGGAATGCCCTGCCTGCAACAGGAGTGGACTCGCCAACATTAAGGGCATTTAAATGGTCATTGGATAAACATATGGATGATATTGGAATAGTGTATTTTAGATGGGCTTTAGATTGGTTGCACAGGTCGGCGCAACATCGAGGGCCGAAAGGTCTGTACTGCGCTGTAATGTTCTATGTTCAATGTTCTATAACTGACCTTGTCTCTCATATATATGGCAGACATACCATCCCAGGGATCAGCCTGGTAAACCATCGTTGTACTCCCGCTATAGCAAGGATGTCTTTCCTCATAAAACTGCACACAATACCCCAGGTGTGGCGTCACCAGCAACCTGTACAATTTCAATTAAACGTCCCTGACCCCGCACTAAAATCCTTTCGCTATGAAGTCCAACATACCATTCGCCTTCTTTACTGCCTGCTGTGTCTGCACGGCTTACTTTCAGTGACTGATGCACGAGGACACCAAATTCTACCTGATTATACACTTCTCACAATTTACACACATTCAAGTATTAATCTGTATTCCTATAATTGCTAGCACTTTGCATAACCTCTCTTTATCTGCATTTTATTGCATCTGCCATGCACAGACCCACGCACTCAGCCTGTCCAAAACATGCTGAAGTATCTCTGCATCCTGCTCAGAGCTCACGCTTCCACCCAGCTTTATATCATGTTCCAAACGGGGGATAATGCAATCAGTTCCCTCTTCCAAGTCAATAACATATAATGTGAACGTTGGGGTGCGAGCACCGATCCCTGCAGAACCCCACTATTTCCGGTCCGCCAATCACAAAAATACCAATTTTCCCAACTCTTTGCTTCCAGTCCGGAAACCTGCTTTCTTGCTATCTCAATTCGTTACCTCCAATCCCATGATTTGACTTCACATAGTAGTCTTTTGAAAATCAATGTCGCAGGAGGGAAGAAACGTAAAAAGACAAAGGTACACCGAAATCTGGAGTAAGTATTTCAGATAAGGATCAATGTCATCACGGACCAAACATATTTGCATGTGGAGAGAGAAAGACAAATAATTAAGACTTAACCAAGGACGTTGCACCGAGCTGCATGATATATTTGATCAAAGTTGATGAACTGGCCACGCAAATAGTGACAGATAGGTATCATGTGGTGGGGATTACTAAAACGCGGTTACAAGATAATTAGGACTGGGAGCTGAATGTCTTCGCATATTCAGTATTCCAGAAGGACAGACGAAAAGGAGTAGGAGGTGGAGTTGTTCTATTGGTGAAGGATGCCATCATGGCTGAATTCAGGAATGACCTGGGCACTGGAAACCAAAATGTGCCAGCCTGGGTAGAAATAAGAAGCAAGGAAGAAACACATTACTCGGAGTAATTTCCATGCCATGGAGCAGTACTTTAGAAATAGGACATATTATAAAGCGGGTAATAAGGGATTATGAAAATTGCATAACAGTAATTATGGGTGATTTTAACACGCATAATAATTGGGTTCACAACTTTTAATTTCTCCAAAAACATTTCCCTCCTCCTGCTGTTTTCCCTCAATCCCTCAAAAAAACGTGGTTCTCTCAGATTTTCTGGTATATTATGCATGGCTACCTATGTGAAGACAGAAGCAAAGTACGAATTTAATTCCTCAGCGTTACTTTTTTTAATTCTCCGTTCTGAATTCTTCCGTTTCTGACTGTAAGGAGCCTGTATTCGCTTTTGGAAAAAAAATGTTTCTGTCAACGTACATATAGAAACTTTTCCAGTCAGTTTTAATGTTGTCCACTAGCTTACGTTCATACCCTATTTTCCGCATCTTGATCAAATCGAATGGTCATGCTTTGCTGAATTTTGATCTGCTCCCAATCCTTAAGCCTATTGCTTTATCTTGCCAATTTGTATGCTTCTTTGTTGAATCTGATACTATCTGTAATTCCCCTTGTAAACTGTAGCTTGGCCACAATTCCCTTACCAATCTTGCTATCATTACTTTCAGTAATGTTTCCCAGTCGATCATGGCCAATTCATACATCATACCATCATAGTTAGCTTTTTTGAGATTCAAGACCCTGACTCAGAATCAAGGACATCACAATCCTCCTTGAGAAAGAATTCTACCATATTATGGTGACTCATCACAAAGGGTTCTGTCACAACTAGGTTGCCAGCTAATCATTTCTCATTACATAACAGCCAGTCAAATGTGACCTGTTCCCTTGTTCATTCCTCAATGCATTACTTCAGGTAACCAAATCATATGCACTCCAGAAATTCTTCCTGTGTTACACTGTGACTACTTTGATTCTTCCAATCAATATGCAGATTCAAGTCGCCCTTAATCACAGATGTTCCTTGAACATATGCATCATTTACTTCCTGTGTAATGATTTTACCAATATTACCATGAATGTTGCGTGGTCTGTTAAACATACTCACAAATGGTTTTTTTTGCCCGTTGTTGTTTGTTAACTCGACCGATACGGGTTCCACATCATCTCTGCTAATGTTCTCCTCAATATAGTATGAATATAATCTTTGATCAGCAATGCAACTCCACCGCATTTTCCTTTCTATCCATCCTTCCTAAGCAATGAATAACCCTCAATGTTTAATTCCAATCCTTGGTCAACGAGGAGCCACTTTTCCTTAATGCCAACTACTTTGTACCAATTTACATCTATCTGTGCAACTGATTCATCTATTTTGTTTCGAATGCTCCGAGCATTCAGATGCAACGCCTGCAGCTGGGCATCTTGACCGTTTCTTTTTATTTCCCATGTATTTTTATTCAGTTCTTATCTCGCTCTGGCTTTTTGTTTCTCTGTATATCGCGTTCCTCATTCTCCTTGCTGCTATTCCTGTTATCATAAAGTCACACTGCTGTGAATCCTTGCAAAGGTTTCCATCCCCCTGCCATATTTGTTCAAACCCTCCCCAAATACAATAGCAAGGACACCCTCCTCCCTCTCCCGAGGATACCATAAGAACAGAAGAAATAGGAGCAGGAGTAGGCCATCTAGCCCCTCGAGCCTGCCCCGCCATTCAGTAAGATCATTGCTAATCTGAAGTGAATCAGTTCCACTTACCCTCCTGCACTCCATATCCCTTAATTCCCCTACCGATCAGAAATCCATCTACCCGTGACTGAAACATATTCAACGAGGTAGCCTCCACCACTTCAGTGGGCAGAGGATTCCAGAGATTCACCACCCTCTGAGAGAAAAGGTTCCTCCTCAACTCTGTCCTAAACTGACCCCCCTTTATTTTGAGGCTGTGCCCTCTAGTTCTGGTTTCCTTTCTAAGTGGAACGAATCTCTCCACTCCTACCCTATCCAGCCCCTTCATTATCTTATAGGTCTCTATCAGATCCCCCCTCAGCCTTGTAAATTCCAACGAATACAAATCCAATCTGCTCAGTCTCTCCTCATAGTCAACACCCCTCATCTCTGGTATCAACCTGGTGAACCTTTTCTGCACTCCCTCCAAGGCCAATAAATCCTTTTGCAAATAAGGGGACCAAAGCTGCACACAGTATTCCAGCTGCGGCCTCACCAATACCCTGTACAGATGCAGCAAGACTTCTCTGCTTTTATATTCTATCCTCCTCGCGATAAATGCGAACATCCCATTTGCCTTCTTGATCACCTGTTGTACCTGCAGACTGAGTTTTTGCGACTCATGCACAAGGACCCCAGGTCCCTTTGCACAGTAGCATGTTGGAATTTTTTTCCATTTAAATAATAACCCAATTTGCTATTATTTCTTCCAAAGTGAATAACCTCACATTTGCCAACGTTGTACTCCATCTGCCAGATCCTCGCCCACTCACTTAGCCTACCCAAATCCCTCTGCAGACCTTCCGCTTCCTCCACGCAATTCACTTTCCCACTTATCTTCGTGTCGTCTGCAAACTTTGTTACCCTACACTCAGTCCCCTCCTCCAGATCATCTATGTAAATAGTAAACAGTTGAGGCCCCAGTACCGATCCCTGCGGCACGCCACTAGTCACCGCCTGCCAACCAGAAAAGCACCCATTTATTCCAACTCTCTGCTTCCTTTTGGATAGTCAATCCCCAATCCACACTAACACCCTACCCCCAACTCCGTGTGCCCCAATTTTCCGCAGCAACCTTTTGTGAGGCATCTTATCGAACGCCTTTTTGAAATCCAAAAACACCACATCCACCGGTTCCCCTGCGTCAACCGCAGTAGTCACATCTTCAGAAAAATCCAGTAAGCTCATCAAACACGACTTTCCTCTCATGAATCCATGCTGCGTCTGCTTGATTGAACCGTTCGTATCCAGATGGCCTGCTATTTCTTCTTTAATGATGGATTCCAGCATTTTCCCAACTACAGACGTTAAGCTAACCGGCCTGTAGTTACCCGCCTTTTGTCTACCTCCTTTTTCAAACAGTGGCATAACAGTAGCCGTTTTCCAATCAGCCGGCACTACCCCAGAGTCCAGTGAATTTTGATAAATAACCACTAACGCATCCGCAATTACCTCTGACATTTCTTTCAGTACCCTGGGATGCATTCCATCCAGGCCCGGGGACTTGTCCACCTTCAGTCCCGTTAGTCTACCAAGCACGGCCTCTCTAGTAACAATAATTGTATTGAGTACCTCTCCTCCTACCAACCCTCTATCGTTAATATTCGGTAAACTATTTGTGTCTTCCACCATGAAGACCGACACAAAAAACCTATTTAAAGTCTCAGTCTTTTCCTCGTTTTCCACTATTAAATCCCCCCTCTCGTCTTCCAAGGGTCCAACATTCACTCTAGCCACTCTATTCCTTTTTATATATTTGTAAAAACTTTTACTATTCTTTTTTATATTTAGAGCTAGTTCAGTTTCATAATCTATCTTTCCTTTCTTTATCGCTGTCTTAGTCATTCTTTGTTGTTTTTTAAAGCTTTCCCCATCTTCTAAGTCTCCACTATTTTTGGCCACTCTGTACGCATTGGTTTTGAATTTAATACTCTCCTTTATTTCCTTCGTTATCCACGGCTGGTTATCCCTTTTCTTACAGTCCTTCTTTTTCACCGGAAGATATTTTTGCTGAGTACTGAAAAAGATCTCCTTAAAAATCCTCCATTGTTCCTCAGCTGTTCTACGTACCAGTCTGCTCTCCCAGTCCACCGCAGCCAATTCAGCCCTCATCCTATCGTACTCCCCTCTGTTCAAGAAGAGGACATTGGATTGGGACCCTACTTTCTCCCCCTCCAACTGCACCAGAAATTCGACCATATTGTGATCACTCGACCCAAGAGGGTCCTTCGCAAGAAGGTCCTTAATTCTACCTGTCTCGTTACACACTGAGGGAGTTCTTCCACAAACCCCAAGAGGCAAACAACGAACACAATGGGACAGCCAATGAACCGGAACAGCCGACAGAGAGATCCGCAGTGCTTGACATGTATGCCCAAGCCGTCAGGAGGTGCGTCAACACCAAATTCATCAGCCGCACTCACAAGACAGCCCCGAACATCACCCAAGCACAACGTAACGCCATCCACGCTCTCAAGACCAACCGCAACATTGTCATCAAACCAGCAGACAAAGGAGGGGCCATCGTCATACTGAACAGAACGGTTTACAAAGAAGTGTACCGACAACTAAACAACGAGGAACACTACAGACAGTTACCTGCAGATCCGACCAAAGAACACACCCGTCAACTCAACACTCTGATCAAGACCTTTGATCCAGACCGTCAGAACACCCTCCGTGCTCTCATTCCACGTACTCCCCGCGTTGGAGATCTCTACTGCCTCCCGAACATACACAAGGCAAACACACCCGGCCGTCCCATCGTATCGGGCATTGGGACCCTGTGCGAGAACCTCTCCGGCTATGTCGAGGGCATCCTGAAACCCATTGTACAAAGAACCCCCAGCTTTTGTCGCGACACGACGGACCTCCTACAGAAACTCTGCACACATGGAGCAGTTGAACCAGGAGCGCTCCTCGTCACAATGGATGTCTCGGCACTCTACACCAGCATCCCCCATGACGATGGCATTGCTGCAACGGCCTCAGTGCTCAGCGCCAACAACTGCCAGTTTGCAGATGCAATTTTACATCTCAACCGCTTCATCCTGGACCACAATATCTTCACCTTCAACAACCAGTTCTTCATCCAGACACACGGAACAGCCATGGGGACAAAATTCGCACCTCAATATGCCAACATCTTCATGCACAGGTTCGAACAAGACTTCTTCACAGCACGGGACCTTCAACCGATGCTATACACTAGATACATCGATGACATTTTATTCCTTTGGACTCATGGTGAACAATCACTGAAACAACTCTATGATGACATCAACAAGTTCCATCCCACCATCAGACTCACCATAGACTACTCTCCGGAATCGGTTGCATTCTTGGACACACGCATCTCCATTAAGGACGGTCACCTCAGCACCTCACTGTATCGCAAGCCCACGGATAACCTCACGATGCTCCACTTCTCCAACTTCCACCCTAAACACGTTAAAGAAGCCATCCCCTGCGGACAAGCCCTCCGTATACACAGGACCTGCTCGGATGAGGAGGATAGCAACAGACACCTGCAGACGCTGAAAGATGCCGTCATAAGAACAGGATATGGCGCTAGACTCATTGATCAACAGTTCCAACGCGCCACAGCGAAAAACCGCACCGACCTCCTCAGAAGACAAACACGGGACACAGTGGACAGAGTACCCTTTGTTGTCCAGTACTTCCCCGGAGCGGAGAAGCTACGGCATCTCCTCCGGAGCCTTCAACATGTCATTGATGAAGACGAACATCTCGCCAAGGCCATCCCCATACCCCCACTTCTTGCCTTCAAACAACCGCACAACCTCAAACAGACCATTGTCCGCAGCAAACTACCCAGCCTTCAGGAGAACAGTGACCATGACACCACACAGCCCTGCCACGGCAACCTCTGCAAGACGTGCCGGATCATCGACACAGATGCCATCATCTCACGTGAGAACACCATCCACCAGGTACACGGTACATACTCTTGCAACTCGGCCAACGTTGTCTACCTGATACGCTGCAAGAAAGGATGTCCCGAGGCATGGTACATTGGGGAAACTATGCAGACGCTGCGACAACGGATGAATGAACACCGCTCGACAATCACCAGGCAAGACTGTTCTCTTCCTGTTGGGGAGCACTTCAGCGGTCACGGGCATTCGGCCTCTGATATTCGGGTAAGCGTTCTCCAAGGCGGCCTTTGCGACACACGACGGCGCAGAGTCGCTGAGCAGAAACTGATAGCCAAGTTCCGCACACACGAGGACGGCCTCAACCGGGATATTGGGTTCATGTCCCACTATTTGTAACCCCCACAGAGTTTCACTGGCTGTCTTGTCTGGAGACAATACACATCTTTTTAGCCTGTCTTGATGCTCTCTCCACTCACGTTGTTTTGTTTCTTAAAGACTTGATTAGTTGTAAGTATTCGCATTCCAACCATTATTCATGTAAATTGAGTTTGTGTCTTTATATGCTCTGTTTGTGAACAGAATTCCCACTCACCTGAAGAAGGGGCTTGCAGCTCCGAAAGCCTATGTGGCTTTTGCTACCAAATAAACCTGTTGGACTTTAACCTGGTGTTGTTAAACTTCTTACTGTGTTTACCCCAGTCCAACGCCGGCATCTCCACATCATCGTTACACATTACGAGATCTAAGATAACTCGTTCCCTTGTAGGTTCTGTAACATACTGTTCAAGGAAACTATCCCGACAGCACTCTAAGAACTCTTCCTCCATCCCACCACGTCCAACTTGAGTCAGCCAATCAATATGCAGGTTAAAAACCCCCATGATTATTGCCGTTCCGTTTTTGCACGCATCCATTATTTGCTTGTTTATAGCCCTCCCCACCTCAACATTATTATTTGGGGGCCTATAGACCACGCCTACTAGTGTATTTCTCCCCCTACTATTCCTTATCTCCATCCATATTATCAGTCCCTATCCTGCCCAAATATTATTACCCGTCCAGTTTGAATAGGCCCATCCCGCCACAGAACCAGTCTCAATGCCCTAGAATCTTAAACTTTCCCCATCAGACCATCCTTTTAGTCATGTCTTCACACAATAGAACCTAGTGTTTCTACTCTGACTAGCATGTGTCAGTGGTAATAATCCGGAGATCACTATCTTTGGGTTCTTTCTTTTTAGCATGCTCCCCGTGTTCTTATTTTAGGACCTCATCACTTTTTCACCGATGTCGCTTGTACCAACGTGTACTAAGACCACTCCCTACCTCTTCAGATTGCCCTGCAGCCACTTGGAATTATGCTTGACCCAGCAGCAGGGAGGTAACATACCATCCTCGAGACTCGTTTACGGCCACAGAAACGACTGTCTATTTTCGCTTACGATTGAATGTTCTATAGCTATTGCAGTCCCACAATTGGTACTTCTCCGCTCTGCAGCAGAACCAACATGGTGCAATGGATTTGGGTTTTGCTGTTTTCCCTTAAAAGGCTATTCCTCTCAACAGTATCCTAAACGGTATACCTGTTTTGTTTTGGGGAATAGCCACAGGAGATTCCTGCACTGTCTGCCTAGCTTTCGTGCTCTGCCTTGTGCTTTCCTCATTTCCTTCTGCCTGTGGACTCTGACCCTGCGGTGTGACCTCTCTATACTTGCTAAGAACGGTACTCTCCGCCTCGCGGATGCAACACTTTGTCCACAGCTGCCGCTCGACACTGAGACTTGCAGGAGCTCTAGCTGGAGACACGTCCTGCATACCTGTTGTCCCCAGGCACTGAAAACGTTCCCGCCCTCCCCCATGGAGCGCGGACAGCAGACCATGGCTTGGAGCTCTCCTGTCATGTCTTAGCGCTTTAAATTAAACGATTGAAATATTTTTGCTTCAGCTTATATATAATTCTGGAGGGCCCTTCTTTCCTGCTCCTCGTTACTACACAATATAACGTTTAAAAACAACACATACAGAAATTACTTCGGAGACAGTAAGTGATAACATGAGTAAACACTTAACCCACATTTTTACTGACCAATCAGCTCTTTCCCTTGTGATCTCTGCTATTGCAGCAGCGTAAGACCACACCTATCTTTTATCTATTTTGTCCTCCTCATCGTGCTATTTTATGTTTGGAGGAGGATGAGGGAGGGAGGGAGGGAAACAGGGAGGTGGTTTCTCAGGCTATCGCACTCCTTGGCAGCAGTTCTTCCTCTACCCAGTATGCATTCAAGTGACTGCGCCAACATCTCCCAGAATGCTCCTCAGTGAAGTTACTCTCCTGCGCTCTACTGGATTGGCTGATAGAAGGAAAACATTCAAACACAAACACACTCACAAACGTAAAAACACTCAAAACTTTTCCAACTCCCCGCAGAACTACAGGCACTCAAAAAAACTATAACTCCCACTCGCACACACGCACACTGACACAGGCAATATAGACACACAAAATCACTGTCGCTCACACGCAATGCATTGATAGAGTCAATATATGTATCCGCAATCTTTTTCATACAGAGATAGGGACAATATAGTCACACACAATCTTTCTTACACACATCGATAGAGACAATATGGATTCTGACACAATCTCTCTCTCACACACACATCGATAGAGACAATATAGACACACACACAATCTCTCTCGCGCACAAACCTTGCAGAGACAATACAACTTCACACACACACACATCGATAAAGACAATTTGGACACACACAATTTCTCTCACAAACATTGATAGGGTCAATAACGACAGGCAGGCAATCTCTCTCACACATGCACACATCAATAGAGACAATTTTGACACACACACAATCTCTCTAACATAAACACATTGACAAAGACAATATAGACAGACACAATCTCTCACACTCGCACACAACTGTAGAGACAACATAGACCAACACAATCTCTCACACATACACACATTGACAAAGACAATAAAGATACACAGACAATCTCACACACACACATCTTACGGAAATTATAAATACACACTCAATCTCTCTCTCTCTCACATCGATAGAGACAACATAGACTCTCGCACATTGACAGAAGCAATTTAGAAACAAACACAATCTCTCCCTCGTACACACACATCGATGAAACAGGAGGTATATTTGCTTTATTGCTGAAAGATGACATCAAGGCTGCATTAAGAAATGACAATGGCACGAAGGACCAACATGTTGAATCAACGTGGGTGGAAATAGAAACAAATGAAAAAGAAAATCCGAAGTCGGACTTATTTGCAGGCACCCGAGCAATTCCTCCAAACGTGAACGTAGTTTCAATCAAGAAATAATGAGGGCTTGGGAGGACAGCACACAGGAAATTATGGGTGATTTTAAATGCATATTGGCTGGATTATTGAAATTGGAAATATTTCCTCGAGGGAGATTTCATATAGCCTATGAGGTATTGTTTTTAAAGTAATATGTGATGGAACATGTGAGGGAGCGGGCTATGTTACATTTAGTTTTAGGCACTGTGGAAGGGATGGTAAACAGTTTTGACATGAAACATCCTCTTGGCACAAGTGATCACCACATGCAAGGATTTCTGATTCACTTTGAGCGAGAGACGACAATGTGCAATCGTAGTGTTTTAAAGTTTGGCAGAGGTGATTATACAGGCCTGAGGAAAGAGTTGGCCCAAGCAGGCTGGGCAGAAGCAATTGAGTGCAGGGGAGTTAACGAACAATGGAGAATGTCCAGGGAGATATTGAATACCTTTAAATTAAAGGATATTCCTGAGAGAAACAGGAATTATAAAGAGAAGAAACACAATTCATGGCTAAGCAAGAAAGTCACAGGGGGCACAGAGGCAAATAAGGTGCATACCAAATTGCCAAAGCTGGTGGCAAGATGGACGATTGGGAGAACTTTATGATTCCGCAAAAGCTACAAAAAAATCAAGATGAACGACGAATAGAAAGTAGCAGAAAGCAAAAATACTGTTACCAAAAGCTTCTATCAGTGCATAAAGAGGAAGTGAATAGCTAAAGCAAATGTTAGCCCTTTCGATGAAAATACTGGTGAAGTAATAATGGGGAACACGGAGATGGCGGACGCATTAAACGAATATTTTCCCTCTGTCTTCAAGGTAGAGAATAAAGAATAATTTCCAAAAACTGCAGTTAATGTCGATAAACTTGGTGCAATAAGCATCACCCGGGACAAGGTATTGAATAATGTTCTGGGATTAAGGACAGATAACCTACACAGAGGGTGGTGGGTGTCTGCAACCCACTGCTAGGGAAGGTAGTAGAAATAGATATGACAGTGACTTTTAAGGGGCGTCTTGACAAATACTTGAATATGAATGGAATAGAGTGATATGGTCCCAGATGAGCATGGGGGGTTAAATTAGGTCGGGTAGCTTTGTCGGTGCAGGCTTGGAGGGCCGAACGACCTTTTTGTGTGCTGTAATTTTCTTTGTTCTTGATTCTAAATTTCCAGGACATGATGGCCTGCTGTCTACGGTATTAATGAAATTGGCAGCAGAGATAATGGATTCTGTTAATGTCCCGCTGGATTGGAAACACGCGAATGTGATGTCCCTATTCAAAAAGGGAGAAAGGCAAAATGTCGGAAACGATAGGCTGGTTAGCTCGACCTCTGTGGTGGGGAAGATGCTGGAATCAATCATTAAGGAGGAGACAGTTGAACATTTGGAATGACGATTGTCAATCCACCATTGTCAGCATGGATTTATAAAGGTTAAGTCATGCTTGACAAATTTGCTTGAGTTCTTTGAGGACATAACTAGCAAGCTGGATAGTGGGGGACCTGAGGTTGTGGTACATCTGGACTTCCAAAAGGTGTTTGACAAGGTGCTGCATGAAAGACTGATCCCGAAGGAGAGATTGCAGGGGACTAGGGTAGAGTACTGGATTGGATTGCAGATTCGCTGATTGACAGAAAGCAGAGAGTCGGGGATAAATAGGCCCATCTCTGGCAGGTGAAATGCACTTATTGGTGTGCCGCATTGGCGAGTCCACAGATCTCATCTGTTTACAATGTATATAAATGATCTGCAAGCAGTGACAATGCGTAACGTAACAAAAACCCTGGATGAAATAATTGGAAAATCAGGCACTGAAGAAAATATAAAGATTTTGCAGATGATTATAGATATGCTACGACCGTGGACCAAAATCTGCCAGATGGAGTTTAATGTGGATAGGTGTGACGTTATCCATTTTGTCAGAAAAGATGCCAAGGCAAATTGTTATCTAAACGGACGGCAGATTCAAAATGCGGCTGGGTGTCTTTGTTCATGAATCTCAAAATATCTGAATACAGGTGCAGCTTTTAGTAAAAAAAAGGCAAATGGCATGTTGGCATTTTTTGCAAAAGGACCAGAGAATTAAAGTCGAGAAATGTTACAATTGTTAGTCTGCTGCTGGGACCACATCTGGAGTATTGTTCCCCGTTTTGGTGTCCTTATCTGGGGAAGGAGGTGGTGACATTGGAGTTTGTTCAGAGGAGGTTCACCAGCATGATTCTGGGGTTAAAACGTATAACGTATGAGGAGAGATTTAAACGCTTGGGCTTATATGCACTGGAATTTAGAACGTTGTGAGTGGATATTATTGTGATACGGAAAATGCTCAAGGGATTCATAAAGTAAATGTCGACCAAATGTCCCCCTTGTGGCGAAATCTAGAGTAACAGGTCACAGGTACAGTTTGAGAGGAGGCAGAATTAAAACTGAGTGAGGAGAAACTGGTCCGCCCAGAGGGTGATGAATTTGTGGAACTCGCTATCTCATAGCTCAGTGGAGTCTGAATCATTAAATGGTTTCAAGAAGGACACAGATATATATTTCATTACAAAAAGTGTGAAAGGGATATGGTGAATAGATAGGGAGGTAGATTGGAGTGCTGGGAGAGATTAGCAGTGGTCTAATTGAATGGCGGGGCAGGCTGGAAGTGGTAAATTTGCCTACTGCTGCTTCCTAAGTCATGTGTTCCTATGTTCCCAATCAGATAGAAATGAAAGAGAGAAACGTATAATGAAAATGCGGTGCAATGGGATTGTCACTGGACTAGTTATCCAGTTACCCAGAACAATGCCCGTGGTACCCAGGTTCGAATCCCAACATAGCAGATGTGCTTGTCACTTAAATGCCCTCTGGTATTCTCCAGCAGGGCAAGTAGGGTTGCAGGACAAATGATTGCTCAGCCAGTGGTGCCCACAGCCCATGATCGGGTTAAAAAAATGCGGGTGAAATTTCCACCGTTTCTGGGAACCCCGGGGTGGGCATGACAGAGCCCCCCTCCTTGTAACTTTTTACAGAACTTTCCTTCTCTGCAGCCTCAACTCCATTTTGTGGTCATGTCAGAGAGCCAGACGCACTGTAACTACAGTCCCCAAACATCACCCAGAGTTGGGACACAAGATCCACTGTCCTTTCTGAATGTATGCAGAAGCTCTCCATGCAACCTCCAGAAACCCACGAACAACACCTCCACTAACGCTCCAATCACAGGAGTCAAAAGCCCATCAGTTGCAAGTGTGATGCCTGGACCTTTTAAGTAACACTGGCATGGGTTACTCGTGTTGCTGAACACGCTTTGAGCAGAGAGAGACACACACATGTGTTCAGTGGACAGACACTGTCCAAGTTTCAGAGACATGTGCCAGATCTGCTGAAACTCCCTGTGCAACATGAGGACACGAGGAACATAACCCACAGGATTTCCTGTATTCAGAACTCTGTCACGCTGGCACCACTGAGTCTGCAGAGCACAAAGTCCAAGTCCAAGATTCAGAGGAACAGAAATTCACTTTGATCAGTGAATTTGACAAATTCTTAAAGATAACGGCCTCTACAGATCTCGGAAAAGAGAATGTGACAGATTGTAGGAGACATTCAAACACAAGAATGGGAATATGAACATCATCTAGAATTACATAGCAAGGGCAAAAGAGGAGCTGTACCATGGAATATTGGTGTCAGGGTGATATATGTTTTCGGGACTGGGGATGGGGAGACTTTGTGGAGTGGGTGTTTTTAGGCTCTGTATAAATGTGAACAGAGACATTTTGGAAAACGGATACAGAGTGGGACAAATCAGACAGAAAAATAATGGAGGGATTTGATCAGGTGAGTGAGAAAATTAAGGGTTTACCTGTTCAGCTGGTGATAGAGTTCAGCGAGCACAGGATGATGAGTAAATTGGATTTGCTGAGTTGGGGTGTGGACAGCAGTGCTTTGGATGAGATTTTTTCAGCAGGCTTATATATGGGAAGCTTGTCAGCAAATAATTGGAATATTGTGTCTGGAACTCGCAAGAACAGCTGAGTGGAGCCAAAGGATGATATTCCGGAGATGACAGTGGACAGGATTAATGATGGAATGATACAATGTCAGTAATCAGCTCTGAGCCAAAGCACGGACAGATGTTGCAATGAGCTGCGCTGGACTCAGGTCCAGGAATACTGCCAGTGGATCGGGAACCGAGATTGGAAGTGGAACGGAAGTCAATGTCCATTTCCCTAAGACTGAAATAACAAACAGAGTAATACAATGAAAATGGTTTACACATATAATCTTTGATACAGAAACAAACCAGAAACCACAATGGGAGATATTCAGATAATCTGAACGATCAAAAACACTGAACAGTGTTCCGTGTTGTGCGTGTTTCATGAATGAATATAGAGACGCAACAGCCAGAATAACAAAAGTAACAGTGCAGAGTAAATCGCAAGATTATGAATAGAGTTAAATAGGCTTTATAGAATTAATTACTGCACAGGGAGACTTACCAGGGATACCAATCATTGCCAGGATGGGATAGTAAAATCCTTGAATGAACAAGAGTACATAAAGAATCTGCAATGAGAGTGATAACCGATAAAATCCATCACCTGACAGGAAGTAAAGAGCCAGTGCAAAATTTCCACATGTATTAAAATCTAAAGGTGGCAGGGGTGGTGGGGGTGGAATATTCCGATGGATTGTTCCCAGATTCTGATCCATTGTTGGAACATTCCAGTCCATTGTTCTCAGATTCTGATCCATTGTTGGAACATTCCAGTCCATTGTTCTCAGATTCTGATCTCCCCTCCCCGTCTCCATGCAGCCGCTTATCCCTGTTAGTGCCGGAGTTGATGCTCCCGCTGATTCTATGCTGTAACAAACTGAACAGAACCCTTAATAAGTAGAAGAGGGAAATCCTCCAGCGACACCGCCCGGCTCCACGTAGACTGACATTATTCACAGACACTGAACAAACAATTTCAGTTAACCCCATTCAATCCAGCATTTTAATATCACAAAATACCATATTTAGGAAGGCTGCATGGGATGGTAAGGGTCAGGGAGGGGTGGAAAGGTGAAAATGACGGACAGTCTGACCATACTCCCTCAGTCTTCCCTGAATATGGCAGTGGTCCCTGTGTTATCATGGTTGTGGGTTATAGATGAGTTTATCATTAGTCGGGATTGATAGACACTGCTGAAATCTAGGCTGCTGTTAGACTTTAACTTTCGTTTAACACCCTGTTCCGTACAGAACAACCTTAGCAGAGGCTTCACGGAGTTGATGTGCGTTCATGCCAAATTCGTTCTTAGTTCCGAAATGTAGAATTTCAGATCTGTTATTTCGGGGAGTTCGCAAGTGAATTCTTACGGCACTTACTATCAAATTCGGTCAATTCTTACGGTAGCTGTGTAGTGAAAGATCCTCGCTCTGTTTTCCCCAGTGGGGTTTGGGGATGCAGACTATTCTTGCCCAAATTTCGGCTGCACAACTTGGAGGTTTCAAATGAGCATGTGTGCAGAAAGCTGTAAAACGGCAGTTCTGCTGCCCGCACACTCACCTCCTCCCACTCGCGCACCCACCACCATGGACATAGGAACCCTCCGGAACATAGAAATTGCCTTCTCGGGTGTGGGATCATGAGGAGCCTGACATCAACGTTATCCAACAGGACTAGTCCGATACTGGTCTGCGTCGAGTCAAAACAGAGAACCTCCTCCACAAAGAGCCACAGGAATACAGTTGGCCACACAAAGTGGCAGCTCTGTTGTACTCCTCTCCCAAAATGAAGGGACGCCCTCAGGGACCCTTTAACCTTCACGGGACAGTGTGAAGTAGCGTGCAGTAATCAGACCCGGGCGAGAAAGTGTGTTCCCAAACCGAATGCCCACAGAGTCCAGAGTAGATACACGTGATTCACCGTATCGAATGCCTTCTCCTGGTCAAGAGACAGGAAGGCGTTCGGTAGAGCAGCCCTCTGGGAATGATGGATTAGACCCCAGACCAGATGAATGTTATCCCGAATGGTGCAGCCCAGAGTAGTGGAGGATTGCTCAGAGTGGATCATGTGATCCACTACGGTGCCTTTGCGTGATTATAGAGCCCTGGCAAAGAGTTAGCAGGGCATTTGCAGGCCTGTGCCATGAAAGGGGCTACACCCTCAGGACAACAGAATAGTCCTTCTCCAGGGTGTCACAAAATGCCCTGAAGAACTCCATCGTCAGACCGTCCAGCGCTGGTGATGTTTCCCTTGAGAGGGTGTAGAGGGCGCAGATCCCCTCCTCCAGGCTGATAGAGGCGTTGCTCCTAACGACACCCTCCGGGTCGAACAGTGGCAGGTAGTTCCACAAAGCTCTACGGGCATCCTTGCTGGACAGATTTAGAGAGAAAAGGGCAGTGTGATATTATCAGACAATTTCCCCGATGCCCTCCAGATCCTAGAAAAGGGATCCATAGTCGGCCAAATAAGTTTAGGAGTTGCTGATGGATCCCATGTTTTTGTTCCAGCGGTTGTAAAATGGGGGGAATCTGCATTCACAACTTCATGTACATTGTGGCCCAATGATTGGAGCACAGATGTTCACAACGTGAAGCACCACACCCCGCCCGCAGCGAACTGTCAAGTGCAGCAATTGGATCTACCCCGGTATGGACCTCACCCAGAAGACGGAAGTGGGTGAGTGGGAGCCCGTTGGGAACAAAGCAGGAGACATTGTATCACATTAATCTATGGCCGGTGGCCTCTGAAGGGTCTATCTCTACGGTGTTCCTGCCCACCATGAAACTTTTCCGAGGCGAGCCAGTAAGAACATAAGAAGTCGGAGCAAGAGTAGGCCATCTGGTCTCTCGAGCCTGCTCCGCCATTCATTAAGATCATTGTTGATCTTTTCGTGCACTCAGCTCCACTTACCCGCCCGCTCACCATAACCCTTAATTCCTTTACTGTTCAACAAATTATCTATCCTTGCCTCAAAAACATTCAATGAGGTAGCCTCAACTGCTTCACTGGGCAGGGAATTCCAGAGATTCACAACCCTTTGTTTGAATAAGTTCCTCCTCAACTCAGTCCTAAATCTGTTTCCCCTAATTTTGAGGCTATGCCCCCGAGTTCGCGTTTCACTCGCCAGTGGAAACAGCTTCCCTGCTTCTATCTTATCTATTCCCTTCATAATATTATATGTTTCTGTAAGATCTCCCCTCATTCTTCTGAATTCCAATGATTATAGCCCCAGTCTACTCAGTCTCTCATCATAAACCTACACTCTCAACTCCGAAATCAACCCAGTGAATCTCCTCTGCACCCCCTCCAGTGCCAGTACATCCTTTCTCAAGTAAGGAGACCAAAATTGTACACAGTACTCCAGGTGTGGCCTCACCAGCACCTTATACAGCTGCAACATAATCTCGCTGTTTTTAAATTTCATCCCTCTAGCAATGAAGGACAAAATTCCATTTGCCTTCTTTATTACCTGCTGCACCTGCAAACCAGCTCCTTGAGATTCCTGCACAAGGACACCCAGGTCCCTCTGCACAGCAGCATGCTGCCATTTTTGCCATTTAACTAATAGTCCATTTTGCTGTTATTCCTACCAGAATGGATGACCTCACATTTACCAACATTGTACCCCATCTGCCAGACTCTCGCCCACTCACTTAGACTATCGATATCCCTTTGCAGACTTTCAGCCTCCTCTGCACAGTTTGCTCTTCCACCCATCTAAGTGTCATCTGCGAATTTTGACACACTACACTTGGTCCCCAACTCCAAATCATCTATGTAAATCGTAAACAATTGCTGTCCAAAAACTGATCCCTGAGGCACACCACTAGTCACTGATCACCAACCATAAAAACACCCACTTACCCCCACTCTTTGCTTTCTGTTAGTCAACCAATCCTCTATCCATGCTAATATGTTACCTGTAACACTGTGCACCTTTATCCTATGTTGCAGTCTTTGGTGCAGCACTTTGTCAAATGCTTTCTGGAAATCCAGATACACCACATCCACAGGTTCCCCCATTGTCCATTGCACATGAAATGTTCTCAAAGAATTCCACCAAATTAGTCAAACATGACCTGCCCTTCATTAACCCATGAAGGGCAGGGTGGACCACCTACTTTGTCCTCAGGCAGTAAATTGCCGTTCCGAACATTTTAATGAGCGGCTTAGATAGGATGGACGTAGGGAAGTTGTTTCCATTAGCAGGGGAGACAAGGACGCGGGGGCACAGCCTTAGAATAAAAGGGAGTCACTTTAGAACAGAGATGAGGAGAAATTTCTTCAGCCAGAGAGTGGTAGGTCTGTGGAATTCATTGCCACAGAGGGCTGTGGAGGCCGAGACGTTGAGCGTCTTCAAGACAGAAATTGATAAATTCTTGATTTCTCGAGGAAATAAGGGCTATGGGGAGAGAGCGGGTAAATGGAGTTGAAATCAACCATGATTGAATGGTGGAGTGGACTCGATGGGCCGAATGGCCTTACTTCCGCTCCTATGTCTTATGGTCTTATAGCCCCTGATCCCCTTATTAATCAAGAACCTATCTATTTCTGTCTTAAAGACACTCAATGACATGGCACCCACAACCTTCTGCGGCAAACTGTTCCGCAGATTCATCACTCTCTGGCCGAAGAAATTCGTCCTCATCTCTGTTTTAAAGGGATTGTCCCTTTCGCCTGAGGTTGTGCCCTCTGGTTCTAGTTTTTCCCACTAGTGGAAACATTCTCTCCACATGCACTGTATCCAAGTGTCGCAGTATCCTGTAAGTTTCAATAAGATCTCCCCTCATCCTTCTAAACTCCAACGAGACTAGAAACAGAGTCCATAGCCTTTCCTCACACGACAAGCACTTCATTCCAGGGATCATTCTTGTGAACATCCTCTGGACTCTTTCCAAGGCCAGCACATCCTTCCTTAGACATGGGGCCAAACCGGTTCACAATACCCCAAATGGGGCCTGACCAGACTCTTATACAGCCTCAGAAGTACATCCCTGCTCTTGTATTCAAACCCTCTCAACATTAATGCTCACACTGCATTTGCCTTCCTAACTGCCGACTGAACCTGCACGTTATCCTTAAGAGAATCTTGAACAATTACTCCCAAGTCCCTTTGTGTTCCTGGTTTCATAAACATTTTCCCATTTCGAAAACAATCTGTGCCTCTATTCCTCCTTCCAAAGTGCATAACCTCACACTTTACCACATTGTATTCCATCTGCCACTTCCTTGCCCAATCTCCTAACTTGTCCAAGTGCTTCCGCTTTTGCATTGCCAGTGTCTGGGTGGAGATGTTATTTCTGCAATTTCACCCTCATCCTTATTCACATATCAGGCTGTGCTGCACTCACCGTGGCAGAACACATCAGGACATTGATCCTTTTCCACTCTGTAACCACGTGTCTGAAACCTGCTCACCTCCCAGCAATCTCCATCCAGACTGGTTTGTACCGATGGGATAATCTTCTCCTTCCATCCTGAGGGAACAGGACCTCCCGCCGAGCCCGAGCAGCCGGGAGGAGTCCCTCCAGGGAGGAAATAGTGCTTGGGGAGCAACCCTTGCTCTGCTTTCTGTCCTTTCAGCCCCTCGTTCAGTAAGCAGAGCTCCCTCGCTGCTTCCTCCAGAGCTGCTGTGTTTGAAAGTCCTGCAGGCTGCCTTTGGAGATGGTGGAGATGCCGCACACATGAGGACGGCCTAAACCGGGATGTTGGATTTATGTCACATTATCAGTAACCCCCACAGCTTGACTCCTGGACTTGCAGAATCTCACTAGCTGTTCTGTCTGGAGACAATATCTCTTTAACCGGTGTTTAATGCTCCCTCCACCCACACTGTCTGTACCTTTAAGACCTGGCTGGCTTTAGGGATTCGCATTTTAATCAGTATTCTGTAACTTGATGTCGTGTCTCTGTGCACTGTTTGAGAGCACATTTCCACTCCATCTGACGAAGGAGCAGCGCTCCGAAAGCTTATGGTATTTGCCACCAAATAAACCTGTTGGACTTTAACCTGGTGTTGTGAGACTTCTTACTTTGGAGATGGTGCCAGCATTGCCTGAACCGGGACTGCCCCCTGCCCAGGCTGCCTCAGTGGGCAGCTCCCCCTGCCTGCCAACCGTTAATTGTCTGCCTCTGACAACATCACCTTCATAATTCTGCCTATCCTGCCCACACGGACACACCACTCATTTCCAATCCCCATGCTGGGTCTTCAGAGCTTCTGGTAAAATCACAGCCATTAACTTCAAACTCACCACAAACTGCATTCCCAAAGCACTGACCATCCCATGTCCCTCCCGAGCCACTCCGAGTAAAGACATGGGGATCTTGTGATTATGGTCCTGTCCCATCATCACTTTTATCATTTAATCACTCCTGTAATTCCAATTTGTCCTTTCTTTGTTTCTTCCCCAGCCACCCACCGCTGTCACTTCAAACCTGTCATTTCACTGCCCGTTCCCAGTTCCAATGGAAGCACAAACTTTACCCCAGTTTCTCTCTTCACAAATATTTAGCTAAGCCGCTGAGCATTTCCAGTTTATTATATTTATATTTCATTTTCAGCATTGAGTATTTATTCATTCTACAGAAATGCAAGTTGTGTTTTTGGAATGTCTCATACAATACATTATTATTGTTATTAACAGTATTATATAAAACACTGGGGATTGAACCTGATTCCTGTTATTTCTCTCTCTGGATAATAACGCTCTCACAGATGCTTGTGCTGAGGATCTCACCTCCGCTCTCTGTACAAACCATTCACTGGGGTTTCTGAACCTAGGATTAAACTCCTTCACAGATCAATCTGTCCCTGCTCTCCACCGCCTCATACTGACCTGCAGGAGTCTGGAATGGATCTCGTGAGTGTTTGTGTTAATTTTTAGTGTAACAATTAAAATATAAATGGATTTAAAATATAAATGAGTCTGAATCATCCAAGCAGCAGCAATGGTAAGCAGATTGTCGGTATGTGTGAAAATCCCCCCAACCTGAAACTGCTGCATATTTCTCCCAGAATCTTCAGCACTGCGACATCGGGAGCTCCACCAGACCAGACTAGAGTCGGTGAAGAGAGAGCACACACCCTATTTACAGCACAGTGACCCCGGGGAGCTCCATCACAGCAGACTAGAGTCGAGGAAGAGAGAGCACACACCATATTTACAGCACAGTGACCCCAGGGAGCTCCATCAGAACAGAATAGATTCGTCAAAGAGAGAGAGCACGCACCCTATTTCCAGCACAGTGACCCTGGCGATCTCCATCAGAGTAGAGTGGAGTCGTGGTAGAGCGAGCACACCTTATTTACAGCAGTGACCCCGGGGAGCTCCATAAGTGTTAGTTGATTGGGGGAGTGAATGGGTTGGTGTGTCGCTGGATGAATGGTTAGTCAGGGAGCTCGGGAGAGGTTTAAGGATTAATTCTGGGTATCGGGAGGGTGGTCGAGTTGTATTGTGTTGGGTTGGAGGGTTAATCAGCAGCTTGGATGGTGGCTGGGAGTTGGTAATGTTGTTGGGTGTTTAATCAGATGTGGTTGCATGGTCGGGGGTTGGGATTGGTGAATAGCTTTGGAGAGTAGTGGGTTGGGGTTGGTTCTTGAGTAATCAGTTTAAGTCAGAGATATAGTCAAGAATGTATTCAAGAGGCGGCTGGATACAGCACTCGGGGTGAACAGGATCAACGGTTATGGGGAGAAAGCAGGATTAGGCTATTGAGTTGGACGATCAGCCATGATTGTGATGGATGGTGGAGCAGGTTCGAAGGATCAAACGGCCTCCTCCTGCTCCTATCTTCCATGTTTCTATGTCCGGTCAGGAGAGGTTGGGACAGATGAGGACAAGTTGGGAGGTTTAGTCAGATTTGTTCAAGGCCTAGTGGGAGGTAGTCGGGCTGGAGGGAGGTAGCGATGATTTAGGGGAGTGACAGCCTGTCAGGGGGAGATACCAGCAGCAGCCAGGCCTGTGACACCACAGCTGGTTCTTTCCTGTAGCATCTGTACCCTGGAACATTAAACTGCCAGTCCTGTCCCTCCCTTAGCCATGTTTCAGTAATTGCTATAATATCCCAGTCCCATGTACCCATCAATGCCCTGATTTCATCTGCCTTGCCCATCAGGCCTCTTTCATTGAAATCAATGCAGTTTAATCTGGACTTCCCTTGCTCTCTGTCTTGCTTCTGTCTGATGTGTCTGGTAGTAGGATTACTGACACTGCCTTTACTGGTTCTGCTGTGGGACAGGGTAGGGCAAAGAGCAAGCGAGCAGTAGTAATAGGGGACTCGCTAGTTAGAGGCACAGACAGGTGTTTCTGTGGCTGCAATTGAGACTCCAGGATGGTGTGTTGCCTCGCTGGTGCCAGGGTCAAGGACGTCTCTGAGCAATGGCAGGGCATCCTTCAGGGGGAAGGTGAGCAGCCAGAGGTCGCTGTACATATTGGTACCAACGACATAGGAAAAGGGATGAGATCCTGCAATGTCAATATAGAGAGTTAGGCAGAAGGCTAACGTGTAGGACCTCGAAGGTAGTAATTTCAGGACTACTATCGGTCCCACGTGCTAGTGGGAGTAGGAATAGGAGGATCAGGCAGATGAGTGCCTGGCTTGAGAGCTGGGGCAGGGGGCAGGGATTTAGATTTTTGGATCATTGGGATCTTTTCTGGGGTAGGGCTGACCTGTTCAAGAGGGATGGGTTACATTTGAACTGGAGAGGGACTAACATCCCGGCGGGAAGATTTGCGAGAGCCGCTCGGGTGGGTTTAAACTAGTTTGGCGGGGCGGTGCGGGGGGCGGGGGCGGGGGAGCCAAAGCAGTAGGGAGACAGAAGAGAAGTTTGAGGACAGCAGGGAAGTTAAAGAGAGCACGTTAATTAGTAAAGGCAGTGTCAGTAATCCTACTACCAGACAGATCAGACAGAAGCAAGACAGAGCAAGGGAAGTCCAGATTAAACTGCATTTATTTCAATGCAAGAGGCCTGACGGGCAAGGCAGATGAAATCAGGGCATTGATGGGTACGTGGGACTGGGATATTATAGCAATTACTGAAACATGGCTAAGGGAGGGACAGGACTGGCAGCTTAATGTTGCAGGGTACAGATCCTATAGGAAAGATAGAACAGGAGGTAAGAGAGAAGGGGGAGTTGCACTTTTGATTAGGGAAAGCATCACGGCCGTACTGAGAGGGGATATATCCGAGGTTTCGGCCACTGAGTCTATATGGGTAGAACTGAGAAATAAGAAGGGGGAAAACACTTTGATAGGATTGTACTATAGGCCCCCAAATAGTCAGCGGGAAATTGAGGAGCAAATATGTAAGGAGATTACAGATAGCACCAAGAAAAATAGGGTGGTAATAGTCAGAGATTTTAATTTTCCCAACATTGACTGGGACAGCCATAGTATTTGAGGGTTGGATGGAGAAAAATTTGTTGAGCGTATTCAGGAGGAATTTCTCATTCAGTATGTGGATGGCCCGACTAGAGAGGGGGCAAAACTTGACCACCTCTTGGGAAATAAGGAAGGGCAGGTGACAGAAGTGAGGGATCACTTTGGGACCAGTGACCAGAATTCTATTAGTTTTAAGATAACGATGGAGAACGATGGGTCTGTCCCAAAAGTTAATATTTGAAATTGGGGCAAGGCCAATTTTGATGGTATCAGGCAGGAACTTTCAAACGTTAATTGGGGGAGTCTGTGGGAAGGAAGAGGGATGTTTGGTTAGTGGCATGCTTTCAAAAGTGTGTTAACCAGGGTTCAGGGTAAACACATTCCTCTCAGAGTGAAGGGCAAGGCTGGCAGAAGTCGCGAACCCTGGATGACTCGGGATATTGAGGCCCTGGTCAGGAAGATGAAAGAGGTACATGACGTGCTTGGCAGCTGGGATCAAGTGAATCACTTGAAGAGTATAGGGCGTGTAGGAGTAGAGTTGAGAGAGAAATCAGGAGGGCAAAAAGGGGACACGAAATTGTTTTGGCAGATAAGGCAACGGAGAATCCAAAGAGCTTCGACAAATACATAAAGGGCAAAAGAGTGTTAGCGCGAGTGGGCGAACACGACCACTTCGGACTCAGAGTCAGGTTCAACAGCGGTACAGCTTTATTAACGTCGACGGAGGTGCAATCAGGACATACAAACAGCACTGTCCCGAAAGCACTCTGAAAGCCTGCCGCAATGGGCTGCAGTTATACTCGAAATTTGGCACGTCGTATGATTGAAATGTTAATGTTTTGATTACAGTATTTGACTCTGACCATTCTGTTTAATGGGTTTTTAGGTGCGGAGTTGATGTGTTAAGTCTGGTGATTGCCCAGTCTAGGGAGGTGGTAATTGTCAGAGATCTCCGGAGTTTCTTATACAATAGGTGTTTTATCGGGAAGTCTTTCATGTCTCGGAGACCTTCTGTTTGATAAGGGCTTCCTGATATCCTTGGAGCCAATTTAATTAAATGGAAGGTTATGCTAATGTGATTCCTGAGTTCCTTTGTCAGCCTTGTTTCTGCATTTTAAAAGACCTGCTTGTCTGTTCACACTTTGTGCCTGGGTGCTGCTTTGTCCTGTTTCATTTATTTGATTTTATTCTAAGAAATATTTAACCTAAGGAATCACAGAAATTTGTGTCTGCTTACAAGAGTAACAAGGGGGAGAGTAGGAGCTCTTAAGGATCAACAAGGTAATCTATGTGCGTATCCTCAAGAGATGGGCGAGATCGTAAATGAATATTTCTCATCAGCATTTACTATTGAGAAAAGCATGGATGTGAGGGAACTTGGGGAAATAAATACTGATGTCTTGAGGAGTGTACATATTGCAGAGGAGGAGGTGCTGGAAGTCTTAAAGCACACCAAGGTAGATAAATCTGCGGGACCTGATGAGATATATCCCAGGACGTTGTGGGAGGCTAGGGAGGAAATTGCGGGTCCCCTAGCCGAGATATTTGAATCATCGATAGTCACAGGTGAGTTGCCAGAAGATTGAAGAGTGGCAAATGTTGTGCCTTTGATTAAAAAGGGCTGCAGAGAAAAGTGTGGAAACGACAGGCCAGTGAGCCTCTCAACTGTGGTGGGTAAATTGTTGGAAGGTATTTTGAGGGGCAGGATCTACAGGCATTAGAGATACAAGGACTGATTAGGGACAGTCAGCATGGCTTTGTGAGTGGAAAATCATGTCTCTCAAATTTAATTGAGTTTTTTTAAGGGGTAACCAAGAAGGCAGATGAGGGCAGTGCAGTTGATGTCGACATGAACTTTAGAAAGGCCTTTGACAAGGTACCGCATGGTAGGCTGTTGCATGAAGTTAAATCTCACGGGATCAAGGGTGAGGTATCCTAATGGATACAAAATTGGCTCCTTGACAGAAGCCAGAGGGTGGTTGTCGAGAGTTGTTTTTCAAACTGGAGGCCTGTGAGCAGCGGTGTGCCTCAGGGATCAGTGCTGGGCCCACTGTTATTAGTCATTTATATCAATGATTTGAATGAGAATATAGGGGGCATGGTTCGTAAGTTGGAGATGACACCAAGATTGGTGGCATGGTGGACAGTGAGGAAGGCTAAATCCAATTGCAGCGGGATCTTGATCAATTGGGCCAGTGGGCTGACGAATGGCAGATGGAGTTTAATTTAGAGAAATGCAAGGTAATGCATTTTGGTAGATTGAACCAGGGCAGGACTTACTCAGTTAATGCTAGGGCATTGGGGAGAGTTACAGCATAAAAAGATCTCTGGGTACATGTTCATAGCTCCTTGAAAGTGGAGTCACAGGTGGACAGAGTGGTGAAGAAGGCATTCGGCATGCTTGGTTGCATTGGTCAGAACATTGAATACAGGAGTTGGGACGTCTTGTTAAAGTTGTACAAGACATTGGTAAGGCCACACTTGGAATAGTGTATGCAATTCTGGTCACCCTATTATAGAAAGGATATTATTAAACGAGAAAGAGTGCAGAAAAGATTTACTCGGACGCTACTGGGACTTGATGGATTGTGTTATAAGGAGAGGCTAATAGACTGGGACTTTTTTCCTTGGAGCGTAGGAGGCTGAGGCATGACCTTCTAGAGGTCTATAAAATAATGAGGGACTTAGATCAGCTAGATAGTCAATATATTTTCCCAAAGGTAGGGGAGTCTAAAACTAGAGGGCTCAGGTTTAAGGTGAGAGGGGAGAGATACAAAAGTGTCCAGAGCTGCAATGTTTTCACACAGAGGGTGGTGAGTGTCTGGAACAAGCTGCCAGAGGTAGCAGTAGAGGCGGGTACAATTTTATATGTTAAAAAGCATTTAGATAGTTACATGGGTACGATGGGTATAGAGGGATATGGGCCAAATGCGGGCAATTGGGATTAGCTTCGGGGTTTAAAAAAAAAAGGATGGCATGGACAAGATGGGCCGAAGGGCCTGTTTCCATGCTGTAAACCTCTATGACTCTATGAGTGGGTCTAGTCAGACTGTGGGAGGTGTAGTATGGGGATCAGTGGGAAGTGATTGGGGGACTCTGTTGTGCTATTCAGGGATTAGTCCAGGCGGTGAGCTGTCTAACATTACCTGAGTAACTATCCAGGTAAATTTTCTGGATCTGTCCCAAGTATCTGACTCTAACTGTAGCAGGGGAATTCCCCAATAGTAGTTAATACCTCTGGGACAATTCCCAGGTAGATCAGTGCGTCAGGACATCTTCGGATGTGTGTCTGATGTCTGGCGATCCAGAGATCTGAATGTTTGTCCCATTAACTCCAATCTCCTGTTATTTACTCTGTTGTTCAATCTGCTTATTTCCTGTTTCATGTTTAATCTGTTTCAGGCTGGAGATGAATCGGTTCAGTCCAAATGGAAAGAGTTGTTGCGGAGATCCAGACGGGGACCCGAGTGTGAAAGTGTGAACATTTCAGTCTATGAACATTGCTGCTCCACCGGTTACAGTGAAATCCTGAATTGTGAAGTTCTTCGACAGCTCCTTCCAAACCCTTCATTCCTGCCCCTCTCCCTCCCTATTCCATCAGCCCCTCCAGTCTGGCAGTGATTTCCCTGCTTTCCTGGTTTCCCAGCTGTAAAACTGTTGCAGTTTTAGTCTCCACATTGAAGGAAAGATTGCTGCAAACCATTGTTTAAGCAGCAATGTGTTGTCAGTGTTCTCAGCAATAGAGTCTTCAACCTCCTTTCAAAAGGGAGCAGCAAAGATCATTCTCCAGAGAGAGAACGGAGTGTGTGGATCTGATTCTGAAAGTACCCAGCAGACGGTAGATTGGTCAGTCTTGTCAGAGTTTCCTCGGTCTCTGTGAATGAATTAAAGGCTCCACCAGCCTCTCCTCAAAACCTCTTTCACTATCTTGAGATTAAAGTGACACAATCCCACCATCTGCTGGCGGTTCTTAGCTACTGCAGGCGCTGTGCTACGTGAGCCTCAGACAAGTTGAGTCAGTCCCATGTCTGCATCTGGGAACCGGTTACTGCAGCGTGAATATTGAACAATATTGACAGGGATTGGAGTTTGCAGCAGGAACCCCGGCTAGTGAATTAACCCATTTATCACCAGACACTGTACATGAACTCCGTTCCCCCATTCCCTATGGGAGATATTGTCTGGAGATTGTAGTTGGGGATGATCTCAGACTGTAATGTGTACATTTGATGCAGTTATCAGACACTAATTCCATTCAGAATGGGAGTGGGTAAACTCTGCTGCACTCTGTAATTCCTGTGTCAGACATTGTCAGTGTTTAATCTTCCACAGGGGATCTTGCAAACGGTTCTTTTAATGTTTCCAAGATAATTGTCTCAACCTCACAGACTGATTCTTTTAAAATTGGGAATACGAACATTTTAAGACACAATTACAACCTTTAATCACAATTTGTCCGTGCTCGAACTAAAAATAATTTCCAAACAAACTATTTCCCTTTTGCAGCTCGTGCTTTGCAATTCCACAGGTTTCGGTGATACAGAGAGCAACTCCATTGGAATCCAAATGCTCCCATTCCACTCTCGTTCCCCGTTTACCCTGCCAATTATCAACCTCAACAAAAGCTCCCACATATTTATCTGGGACAAAGAACAAAGAACAAAGAACAATACAGCACAGGAACAGGCCCTTCGGCCCTCCAAGCCCGCGCCGCTCCCCGATCCAGGATTGAATCCTGAATCCAGGATCCCCGCCCAATTTTCCAGCCTATCTACATACCAATATCCTATCCACCGAGCTGTCCCTCACAGCTACGATGCTTTGTTCATTACAACCTATTAACTCACCCGCACCCCCCCCCCCCACCATTCCAGACCATGTGATCTCCAGGGAGAGGCGAAAACCCAGAGTGAAAAACCCCAGGGCCAATATGGGGAAAAAAAATCTGGGAAATTCCTCTCCGACCCCCTGAGGCGATCGAAACGAGTCCAGGAGATCACAATGGCCCTGATCGGGAAATGCTTCCCAACCCTAGTCATTTCCACTTCCACAAACACCATATGAATTCCCTGCCCCCGAGACAGGTTCCCAACTATCCGCAGTCTCGCTCTGTACTGGCACCAGCAAGATGATCATAAAATGAAGCCTTGAAACGAGAAACAACGAACAATTAGCCCGCGCCGCTCCCTGGTCCAGACTAGACCACTCTTTTGTATCCCTCCATTCCCACTCCGTTCATATAGCTGTCCAGATAAGTCTTAAACGTTCCCAGTGTGTCCGCCTCCACCACCTTGCCCGGCAACACATTCCAGGCCCCCACGACCCTCTGTGTGAAATATGTCCTTCTGATATCTGTGTTAAACCTCCCCCCCTTCACCTTGATCCTATGACCCCTCGTGAACGTCACCACCGACCCGGGAAAAAGCTTCCCACCGTTCACCCTATCTATGCCTTTCATAATTTTATACACCTCTATTAAGTCTCCCCTCATCCTCCGTCTTTCCAAGGAGAACAACCCCAGTTTCCCCAATCTCTCCTCATAACCAAGCCCCTCCATACCAGGCAACATCCTGGTTACCCTCCTCTGTACTCTCTCCAAAGCCTCCACGTCCTTCTGGTAGTGTGGCGACCAGAACTGGACGCAGTATTCCAAATGCGGCCGAACCAACGTTCTATACATCTGCAACATCAGACCCCAACTCTTATACTCTATGCCCCGTCCTATAAAGGCAAGCATGCCATATGCCTTCTTCACCACCTTCTCCACCTGTGACGTCACCTTCAAAGATCTGTGGACTTGCACACCCAGGTCCCTCTGCGTCTCTCCACCCTTTATGGTTCTTCCATTTATCGTGTAGCTCCTCCCTACATTATTCCCACCAAAATGCATCACTTCGCATTCATCAGGATTGAACTCCATCTGCCATTTCCTTGCCCAAATTTCCAGCCTATCTATATCCTTCTGTAGCCTCTGACAATGTTCCTCACTATCTGCAAGTGCTGCCAGTTTTGTGTCGTCCGCAAACTTACTGATCACCCCAGTTACTCCTTCTTCCAGACAGTTTCAGTGTTGACTCTGGTGAAGCAGGGTGTCCATTCCTTAACCCACAACACACACACACACACACACGGTAAATGTTACTTCAATTATGTCTGGAACAGTTACAATCCTGAATGCACAGATTGATTAAAGTGATTCCAATCCAAAGGTGGAATGTGTTTCTGATTTATAATCTCAATCACACAGAGGCACTGACATTCCCACACAAGAACACACAATCACAAGCATAATCTCACACACGCGCGCGCACACACACACAGCAACACACAGACTGGCACAATCATGGAATCAGACATACAGACACATAATCATACGCATACACACGTCTGTGTGTCGTGGGACGGCACGGTAGCACAGTGGTTAGCACTGCTGCTTCACAGATCCAGGGTACCGGGTTCGATTCCCGGCTCGGGTCACTGTCTGTGTGGAGTTTGCACATTCTCCTCGTGTTTGCGTGGGTTTCCTCCGGGTGTTCCGATTTCCTCCCACAGTCCAAAGATGGGCGGGTTAGGTTGTTTGGCCAGGTTATAAAGTGTCCCTTCGAGTCCTCGGATGCGTAGGTTAGAGGGATTAGCGGGTAAAATATGTGGGGGTAGGGCCTGGGTGGGATTGTGATCGGTGCAGACTCGATGGGCCGAATGGCCTCCTTCTGCACTGTAGGGTTTCTATGTTCTATGTTCTGTGCATCCTGCACACATCCCTCCAGACACACGCACACAAATTCTCACCCACACACTCATTCACACACTGACAAGCTCACACGCATGCTCACGGGCACAGAGATGCACACTCTCACAAACACACACGTACAAACCCAGACACCTCCACACTCTTACTCCACGTACTGACACACAAAGAGACTTGCAGAGAGAAACACAGAATCTCTCTTAAATACACATAACACGCAGCCATACGCCCAGAGAAACACACATCACAAACACATGCATTACAGCGGTTAATGAATTCTCAGCACCCCATCACCAAATGAAATTTAAGTTGGACATTTCCTCTGAAACTGACATCTCGAGAACGAAAGCAAAAAAGGAACACTGGCCCAACATTGCACAAGACCGGAGCCTCGGAAATGCAGTTTGTTCATTCCTTGTTCTTTATACCTCGCTGAGCAGATGCAGAAATATAGCATAGAAAGCTAGAATTCACAATTTCAGTCTGTCCCTGCACACTCACCTTAGCTTTATTTATTTTTTGAATGCATGATCTATTTTGGATTATCCCAAAGATCTCAGGACAGATGCATGATGTCAGATATTACCATTATTAATAAAACTGTTTATTTTACCATGACAGATGTTACCTGGTGTTTGTCAGATTGTTGCTTTCCATCCATCTACAGTTGCAGATGCCAGCGCTGAAAAGTGGATAGATATTCTATACCATTAAAAGCATCACGTTGAACCGGGGAAATTCTTCAAAGACTATGAATTAATCACTTTCTAATTAGTATCATTTCTTCAGAACAAACTATTCATATAATCTATTATTTCAATGTAAACTAACTTTATTGTGTTGTCTGCTCTGTGCTAGTTTTAACTTAATACTGCTCAGTATGTGACATGATCTGTGTTATTGAGTCATGGAACAGAAAGGGTTAATGCTGCTGCTCTGTAATTGTAATGAATATTCCTAATTTTATAATCTGTATAGCTTTAGTTATTTACAATTAAATGCTATATGGTTAATTAGTTAAATGCTCATTGGGAATCATTGGAATGCTGAAACTAATAGGTACACAAGCTAATAAAGAGCGGGGGACTCGTGTAAATACTGTAGCTAACAGTGGAACTAAAAAGAACATAAAATACAGGAGCAGAATTCAGCTATTCTGCTCATTGAGTCTACTCCACCATTTAATCACGGCTGATAAGTTTCCAACCCCACTCTCCTGCCTTTTCCCCAAAATATTTGATCCTCTTACCAATCAAGAACGTGTCTATCTCTGTCTTAAATACACTCAATGATAGAGTGAGAGGAAGAGGAGGCGAAGAGTGAGTGAGGGTGAAGGGAGAGAGGGGAAAGTGTGAGGGGAGAGCACGATGGGAGATAGTGTGAGGGGGGAGTAGGTGAAGTGCGAGGGAGAGAGATACTGAGAGGAGAGAGAGATGGAGAGTGTGTGATGGGGAGAGTGAGAGGAGAGAGAGTAAGGGGCCAGGTGTGATGGGGTGAGAGATTAATGGGGAGACATTGTCGGGGAGAGAGTGAGCTGGAGTAAGAGTGAGGGGGAAGAATGAGGGGGGAAATGAGGAGGAAGGATTGAGGGGGAGAGTGAGGGGGAGGTAAGTGATGGGGAGGGATTGAGGGGATGAGAGGCTGAAGGAGAAGAGTGAGAGGTCGAGTGAGGGGGAGAGAGTGAGGGAGAAAGAGAGTGAGGGGGAGACTGAGTGCGAGAGTCTAGGGGTGAGAGGGAAGATATTTAGGGGAATAGAGTGCGATGCAGAGATTGAACGGGAGATATTGTGAGGGGTAAAGAGGGTGAGGGGGGTGATTGTGAGTGGGAGAATGTGAGGGTGGATAGAGTGAGGGTAAAGGTAGTGAGGGAGAGAGTAGGTGAAGAGCGAGTGAGGGGAAGAGTGAGAGGAGAACTAGGGAGGGGAGAGAGGGAAGAGCGTGATGGGAGATCAATTGAGTGAAGAGAGAGCGCGGGGAGATAGGCAAAGAGAAAGTGAGGAATGAGTGAGGGAGAGAAGAGAGAGAGAGTGATGGGGAGATAATAAGGGGAGGGGGACTGAAGGGGAGAGAGTGACACGAGACAGAGTGAGGGGCAAGCCTAAATGAAGTGTCAGTGAGGGGAGAGAGAGTGAGGGGCAGAGAAACAGTGAGGGGAATCAAGAGTGAGGGGAAGCGAGAGAGTGAGGAGAGTGTAAGTGATCGTAACAGGGTAAGGGGAGAGAGTGTGAGCAGGAGAGAGGCTGAGGGGATGGAGAGGAGAGGGGAGTGTCTGAGGTGGGATAGTGTGATAGCAGACTGAGGGAGAAGATCGTGAGGGGGAGAGCATGGGGGAGTGAGTGAAGGTGAAGAGTGAGAAGGAGGAAGAGGGGGGAGAGAATGAGGGGAGAGCGAGGCGGAAGTGTGAGGGGAGAGAGACTAAGGGAGGGAAGGTAAAGGAGAGTGTGAGGCGGGTTGAGTGTGAGGGCAGAGACTGAGGGGGAAGCGAGTGAAGGGGAAGGGATTGAGGGGGAGAGAATGAGGGGCAAGAAAGTGAGGGGGAAGAAAGTGATGTGGAGAGAATCTGAAGGGAGAGAACGAGGGAGAGTGAGGGGGAAGAAAGTAAGGAGGAGAGAGGTTGAGTGGAGATAGGGGAGGAAGTGAGAGGGGAAGTTGAGAGGGAGGGAGTGTGAAAAAATTGAGGGGCAGAGTGAGGGTGAGAGTGAGGCAGAAATTGGGGGCGGAAGGCAGTGAGGGCACGAGAGGCTGATGGAGAAGAGAATGAGGGGTGAGGGGGAGAGATAGTGTGGGTGAACAGAGTGGGGGGAGACGGTGAGTGTGAGAGTGCGAGGGGAAAGATTTAGGGGAATAGAGTGTGGTGAAGAGATCGAACGGGAGATATTGTGAGGAGAGAAGGGAGGAGGAGTGAGGGAGAGAGAGTCAGAGGAGGGAGAGTGATAGGGAGAGATAAGGGGAGAGGGACTGACGGGGAGAGAGTGAGAGGAGATTGAGTGAGGGGGAGAGAGTGAGGGTGGAGAGCAAAGGGAGATGGAGTGAGGGGAGAGAGAGTGATGGGCAGAGCGAGTGAGGGGACAACAGAGGGCGCGTGAGGGGGAAAGAGTGAGGGAGACAGAGTGGCAGGGAGATAGATTGAGGAGGAGAGACAGTGAGCGGAAGTGAGATAGTGAGTGAGGGGAACAGAATGACGGGGAGATAGATTGGAGAGAAGAGAGAGTGAGGGGGAGATAGATTGAAGGGAGAGAGGCTGAGGGGTTGGAAAGTAAAGGAGACTGTCTGAGGCGGGATAGTGTGTTGGGAAAGACTGAGGGGGATGACAATGAGGGGGAGAGAATGAGGGAAAATGTGAGGGGAGAGAGACTAAGAGATGGAAAGTAAAGGGAAAAGTGTGAGTCAGGAGAGCATGAGGGGGAGGAGAGGGGGGAGAGGTGGGGGAGGGGTGGAGAGGAGAGGTAGAGGTGGCGGGAGGGGTGGAGAGGATGGGGGGGAGAGAGGGGGGAGGGGTGGAGAGGAGAGGTGGGGAGGTGTGGAGAGGAGGGGAGAGGTGAGGGAGGGGTGGAGAGGAGGGGGGGGGGTAGAGAGGAGGGGGGAGGGGGGAGGGGGAGAGTGTGAAGGGGAGAGTGTGAAGGAGAGAGCAGGAGGGAGAAATGTGTGGATTTTGTTTTGCACTCACTTTCCTGCAATCCTTCCCCACTCCCTCATCCATTTGTTTCTGTGTTGCATCTTGTATAAATGTCAGAGAAAATCCCAATGTGATTTGTTGTTTTAATGGTAGGGGGAGGGTGAAAGGGGCAGGGTCTGGGGATCACTGGCTCCCTTTTCCCCCTCACTCCTTCCAGTCGTGTCTGGGGCAGTTTCGGGGCTGGAGAGGATTGTTCAGGTTCACTGGGGGAGGGGGGAGAAAACTGTTCTCTGTCCCCGAGGTTTAATGCAGCCTCTGTGACTAGGCCTCAATTCAAGGTCTAATCTCAGCAGGCCCTCAGAATGTCCTTTTGTATTTGCTTCATTCCCGAACACTGTCATGCTGAAGTGGGAGAACTCGATGGTTAAAAAAATAATAATTAAATTAATTCAGGGTGTGATTGTTGGTTTTCCTGCTCTCTCTCTCTCTCTCCCCTATCGTTCTCCTTTGATTGTGAGTTATCAGAGAGAGAAATGGGAAATGGAGGGTAACAGTGAGAGAGGGGGGAACTGGAAGGAACTGGAATCTTGCTGTGCACATTTTCCCTGCAGCCTATCCTGCTGGGAGACCATGGTTCCGCTCCCCAAGTTCAGTGTACTGACAACTGACTGTGATTGCTTCCATCTCCCACGACTGCCCCCAGCCTCATTTCTCAATGTGAATCAGTGATCAACGCAAACAGTGGTCAGAGGGTGACATGATTTAAAATGGTCAGAGAGAAATCTTTCAGAGAGCATTTCAATCCAGATTCATCGTCAGAGAGAGAGAGAGATTATCCAAAGCAGGCGCGCGCGAGAGAGGAGGGCGATGGGTACGTACAGAGATAGGGGGTGGGGGGGGGGCGGCTGGGATAAACAGGCAGAGAGAGAGAGAACAGAGATGGATCATCAAATGCAGGAGAGAGAGAGAGGAGGGGGTGGATAGGGACGGAGATGGTGGAGGTAATAAAGGGAGGGAATCAGAGAGAGAAAAACAGAGAGGAGTGACTGTGCTAGAAGTGGTAGGTTCCCTGTTCATATCAAATGTAGAGACAGCACCAAACCTGGAGTGACTTGTCATTATTTTAACTGGGGAGGGGTGGAAGGAAGAGGGATGGAGGGAGGGAGAGAGAGGGAGAGTTGTGGTCCCTCATTGCCCACTCGCTTCACTGAAATCCACACTTAAAATCACATTGTATCTGGACATTTTCAGACTGTGTGTGTGTGTGTGGGATCTTGCTGTGCGTTCATGCCCTGTGCCTCCTTATCCCCGCCCCATATTCCTCACACGACAACAGTGTCCACATTTTAAACATGAACGATTGAGGGAAAGGAGGGTGGGATATAGAGAGGAACAGGGTAAGGCAGAGCTGTAGAGAGAATGTTTTGATCGTGTTCTGACATGGGACACGGTTTAATTGGCCAATTGGACAGTGCCTGTGTTTTACTCTCAGTAACGTCACGGTGCTGTGTAAGAGCACAGGGCAGCGCTTCAATCTACTTTGACTGAGTTTCTGTTTGTAACATTCTCAGTCTGCCTCTCTCACTGTGAAACATTTGGGAGGGAGAGGGAGCTGAAATTCAAATTCCTGTGCCTGGGGAAAGGCTTGTTCTCCATCCCAGAGTCCTACTTGTGTTTTTAGAAAGGGTGGTGGGATTTGTGGATGGAATGGGTTGTTCAGTTTCACTAGGGGTGGGGGAGGGGGGTGCGGTTGGAGAGGGACTTGTTCTTTGCACCTGAGGTAGGCCTCAATTCAAAGCTTGTGTGACTAGGCCTCAATTCAAGGCCTGTGTAACTGGACCTCAATTCAAGGCCTGTGTGACTAGTTCTCATTCAAGTTATATGTGACTACACCTCAATTCAAGGTCAGTGTGACTAGGACTCAAGTCAAGGCCTGTGTGACTACTTCTTAATTCAAGTCCTATGTTACAAGGTCTCAATTCAAGGCCAGTGTGACTAGTTCTCAATTCAAATTCTGTGTGACTAGGCCTCAATTGAAGGTCAGTGTGACCTGGACTCAATTCAAGTTCTGTGTGACTAGATCCCAATACAAAACCTGCAGACAAGGCTCAGTTTAAGGCCTGTATGACTAGGCTTCAATTGAAGTTGTGTGTTACTAGGCCTCAATTGACGGCCTGCGCGACGAAGGCTCAATTGAAGGCCTGTGTGACTAGACCTCAATTCCAGTTGTATGTGACAAGCCCTCAATTCAAGGCCTTTGTGACTAGGCCTCAATTCAAAGCCTGTGATCCATTGTGATCCATTGTGCCATCCATTGTGATCATGGCTCATCATGGTTTCCTCCGGGTGCTCCCTTTCCCGTACACAGTCAAAAGCTGTGAGGGTTAGGTTGATGGGCGATGACAAATTGTCTCTAGTTTCTGAGGGATCAGCAGGGTAAGTGTGAGGTGTTATGGGATAGGGTGGGACTGTTATCGGTGCAGGTCTGCGATGGGCTGAATGGTCTCCTCTTGTTACTATTTGCCATGTTTTCCTTGTGAAGAAACTCAGAAGAGGTTGTAGTCGGATCGATTTTCCCAAAACATAGATCCTTTAAGGCAGAACGAAACAAAGAGAAAAAAAAGCAGGGAGAAAATCAGTCTGCTTCTTAGCTTCCAAAAACGTAGCTGAAAGCCCAAAGGAAACAAACCCTATCACCCGACTGCCACAGCTTATCTACACCCCCCCCTCCCCCGCAATGACATTGCTCAAGCTGTAAGCTGCGGGGCATTTACATTCCTTTAAGGAACACCCACATGACAATGTCCAAGCAGAGAGTTCCCATTAGATGCATTTGTACTGTTCTAAAAGTGTTTGTGATTTGCAGTGATTGAAGGGGGAGGACTCTGGGATGGGGGCGCTGTGGTGAGACTGCAATTAATGTTGCTGCAACTGAAAGATACCTTTATACTGACAAAGACCCTGAAATTAATGGGGGCCCTGAATCTAATGGACACAAAATCTAACATAGACTCTGAAATATTGTTAACGCATACCAAAATAAGCAGATCCTCCAATTCTAGCTGAATACTGCCACACCACATCGCTGCAACTAAAGAGAAATCCCACGGCTGCCCGTTTCACCACCTTCCATGCTTTGTTTGATTAGCGACAATCCTCCGCCCTGCTCTGCTACCATCATTTTGACTGCATTCCATCTCTATTACAATAGAGATATTCTTCAGCCAGTTCTGTTGCCATAATGACAGGCTCTCCCCCCAACGCCACCCCCCCTCCCCACTCTGTCATTCCCCTCCCAACCACCTCTCCAACCTTTCCTATCATAGATGAAGATGCACCACATGTTCTATTAGTGCAGGAATACTTGCTGCACATGGACAGCGACATAAACCAACCACACGCTGTCTACAACTTAAAGTAATTGGTCCATTTACAAGTAAAATTAGGTATTGACTTTATGGGAAATTTCAATTATTCATCTATTTGAATCATTGGATAGATTTCACAATTCTACTGAAGGGATATTTTAGCATAGTTCTCACCTGCTGCCTGAACTTTGTCTGTGTTATTGCATAGATGCAAGTGTTTGTGCAGCAACTAGGAAGTTGAAGCATGGTGCCCAATTTTATGATAAAATAGTCCACAGCAATATCCGTAATCTGGAGAAACGTCATGCATGTCTGTATGGAATAAAACACCAGCAATGCCCATAACAGAATAAAATTCTCTGATATAGCAAAGAGTAAAATCATGGATTTCCTCCGATTCTCCATTTCTGGATCAAAGTGAGTCTGCTCAATGCTCTGAGCATGGAGTCTTCTGCGGGCTCTGCTGGTCACTAAAATATTTCTGACCGTGAAGGTATTGAGCATTATAATCAGGACAAATGGAATACAAGGTGTTAAAATATATTGCAGCAATTCGATTGATACCCAAATAGGGGAGGTTATAAAGCCACTTATACGTCTACAAAGCCATAGTCCTTTTGTAAACGCATATGAACCTGTGAACGTAAAACACCAGAACATTTTTTTTTAAACAGCTCAACCCAGTTACTGTTCCCAGAGTCACCGCTGCAGATTTCACGGTGCAGTGTTTCCTTTTCAGCTTTCTGCAACATCTGGCCACAAATCTATCAAAGGTGAAAGTCACGGTGAACCAGACAGAACAGTCCGTTGCTATTTGAAGAAATGCAGTGTGGATATTGCACACTTTGAGAGAGCGCAGCAAATTAAAGAAATGTAAAAGATAAACACGTGGAATCTGTTTCAAAATCACGTCGAAGATAATGACAAATAGATCTGCTGTTGCCATGGCCACCAGGTAGTAAGTGACACATTTGGAGAGACCACATCTTCCACGGGTTAGTATTAACCCAGTAAGGAGGTTCGCTGCAAGAGAGTGAAATAAACAGTAAGACAGACAACGGGCATTGAACAAAGTAAACACTTTGATTAAACATTTATTGAGATGTTCAGCGTTATTCCATTCACTTTTGTTTGCTAATATTCGGCCTGAACAAAAGAATAGAAACTGCGTGTGTGCGTCTGTGTGTGTGTGTGTGTGTGTGTGTGTGTGTGCATGTGTATGTCTGTGTGTGCATGTGTGTGTTTGTGTCTGTGTGTGCGTGCATGTGCATGTGTGTGTTTGTGTATGTGTCTGTGTGTGTGTGCATGTGTGTGTGTGTCTGTGTGTCTGTGTGTGTGTGCATGTGTGTGTGTGTGTTTGTGTATGTATGTGTGCGTGTGTGTGTGTGTGTGTGTGTGTGTCTGTGTGTGTGTTTGTGTATGTATGTGTGCATGTCTATATTGTATCAGAGAGACGGGGCAGAGCATGAGGCGAATGTGGGTGAGAGATTGTGGGAATGTGAAAGTGAGCATCATTGTATGTGTGAGAGAAAGGTGTGCAAGAGATAAATTGTTTGTGTCTGTGAGCGTGGGAAGCAGACAAGAGAATGTTTAAGTGTGTTTGTGAAAGTGCTCTTGCATGTGGAATTGGGAGTGTATGCGTGTTTGTGTGTGTGTGAGAGGGAAATAGACTTGGTGTTTTGCCATTGTTTGTGTGTCTCTGTCTAAGTGTGAGCGAGGCGGCTCGTGTATCTGTGTGTGTGGGAATGAGAAATTCGGTTTGTTCTTTTGTTGGAATTGGGAAATGAGTGAGTTGCAGAGAAAGTTTGAGTGTGGTTGTAATTGGGACAGCGTGAGTGTCTGGATTGTTCGTATGCATCTGTCTGAGTCAGAGAATGAGTGATTGCGTGTGGGTGAGAGAGAGAGTGAGTGTGTGTGCGGGTGTATGTATTTGGTGGGGGGGATGGAAAGTGTAAGTTTATACTGTAGTGGGTGTGTGATTGTTACTGGGAGCGGGGGCGAGGGAATGAGTGTGTTTGTGGCAGCTGAGTGACAGAATATGCCTAGAAGTTGTTTGATGAGTTAGTGAGTGTGTGAGAGTTGGGCAGTACGAGTCGGTGGTGTTCACTGTGTTTTCTAAATGGAAAGCAGCGCATCCTGCTGCCAATGTATGACGTGGTGGAGAGAGTCAGTGTTGAATGTGTTACCTATCACTCAATTGGATTGAATCTGTCCTGATGGTGCCAAGCTTCCTGAGTGTTGGTGAAGATGCACACATCCATCAAACGGATGATTAACACCGTATTGTCCGGAATTGTTCCTTGTAGATGCTGGACAGGTTTTGGAGGTTGACCAGGTGAATTATCATCGGCAGGACACGTGACCTCTGATTGGCTCGATTCTCCGCAGTAATAATTTGGCTAATCCATCTCAGTTTCTGGTCGATGTTCACCTCCCCCGCCCCCCCCCCCCCCCCACCGGATCTAGATAGTGATTCAGTGATGGAAATTCTAATGAATACCGAGGGGGTGATGGTTGAATTCGCTGTTTTTGAAGGAAGCATCTAGCGAGCAGTTCCGTGGTGTGAATTATATTTTCAAATTTTCAGCCTCACCCTGGATATTGTTCAGGTTTTTCTGCATTCATAAATGGAATTCTTCAGTGTCCATGGAGGCAGAAATGATACTAAATATGATGAAATCTTCAGGCAACATCCCCAATTCTGATTTCATGATGAGAGGATGGTCAATGATGAAGCAGCTGCACTTGGCTGGGGTTAGGTTGGTAATTCTGAGGCCCTTCTGCAATAATGTACCTGCACTGACAAGACTGAGGTCCAACATTTCCAACCATCAGACATTGCGTTATGTCGGATCTGCAACATTCTCCCTGAATTCCATTGAATTCAGTTCTGCTTTTGCTGGTGTTCATCCATCCCAAATCAGGTCAACCACAGTCACGGTAACACACCCCTGAGTTCACCTGCTTAGTGCATTTTTTGGAGGCAATGACTTCAACAGCTCATTTAGCCTTGCAGAACACAAACTATAAGACTGTGAGCAGGTAAATGCTGAATAACTGCCGCTGTGTAGCAATAGTCTTGGCACCTGCTGCTACATTTATCATAATCCGGACTAGACTGAAGGGGTGTTAATTGACTGGGGTTGATATGTCCTTCCCTTTCTCACCACAAGCAGCTGGGTATGTTGGCAGATTTCCAGCTAAATGCCAGCTGCTATATTTGCTCGGGCCGTGATATGTTCTGGATCATGGAATGTTGATGGAATGCTAGTTTAGTTTACACTTATTAGTTTCACAAGTCGGCTTTCATGAACACTGCATTGAAGATACTGTGAAAATCCCCTGGTCGCCACACTCGGGCATCTCTTGGGTACACTGAGGGAGAATTTAGCATGGCCAAAAATACCTAACCATCAGGTGTTTCGGACTGTGTGAGGAAACCGGAGCATCTGGAGGAAACCCATGCAGATGCAATGAGAGCCTGCAAACTCCACACAGACAGAGACCCGAGGCCGGAATCGGCCCAATGTCCCTGGTGCTGTGAGGCAGCAAAGCTAACCACTGAGCCATCGTGCTGCAGGTCACTGCCTGTCACTGTCTTCGGAGTTTACAGTGGCGACAGCCGTTTCTCCTCGTTAGAAGGAGTGAATCTAGTTGGTTGAAGAAAATTATATGTGAAACTGGGGACCTCAAGTGAAGTCAGATACGTTTTATCCACACGTTTGGTTTAAGTTTCCTAAACACACTGCAGCCTTTCATCTTGCACTGATGTGCTGATACTGGTGGTGACTCATCCTCCACGAAGTTATTGATTTGACCAGCGCCATTCAAGACTGGATCTTCAGGACTGCAACATTTAGATCTGCTCTATTGGTTGTGGTATTGTTTGGCTCTGTCTATCACTCACTACATGTGCTGTTTGCCAGTCAATTCATCTCGTGTTGCAGCCTCACCGAACTGATATCTCCTTATCTTGCAACATATCCGCTGCAGCTCTCGGTCTGCTGCACCTCCTGTCTGCGCTTCTGCGCTCTCATTCACCCGAGATGATCCAGGCTTATTGGGAATGTTGGACCTGCGGTCTTCCGGGCCAGGGATCTGAGAACAGTGGTTACAACTGAACAGACCAACTTTCGAAAAAGTGACTGAAGTCGCGTGGAATGGATGTTTGGCATCACATTAAAACCAGTCCAAACAATGACACAGTTCAAGCAGCCTCGTGTGAAATCCAGCATGGAATCTGCTCGCCGTGCTGTTCACTCGATTTAGTGGATCTTTGTTTCCAAAACAACGCACTAATGAACCTCAAGTGCCAAATCTTTTTTGATGGGGAATGATACAGAAGAAGAAAAACTATCCTGTTTAATTTATTCAGAGAATACTTGACGTAAAATATTTGCAAACAAATAGGGATAGAAAACAATTACTGTTACTTACCTGAGGGAGGGTTAAATTATGAAAATGCAATGAATTGTGGAGCTACCAGATTAGAACATATGTAGGTTACTGACTTCACTGGTACACGGAAGAAAAATGTGAACGCGGAAATTTCAGAGCTGTTGACCATAATACTAAACTTTTCCGGGGACTCAGGGCGGTGCCGGAGGAATGCGGAATTACTGATGTTATGCGCTTGTGCAAAGCAGGTTTATCGATGTGACCAGCAAATACAGACCAGTGAGTTTAACTTCAGCGGTGCTTAAACTTCCAGAAACAATTATTCCTGGTGCAATTCCGAGTTAAATGACGAATTGAATGTTGCTTAACAAGAGCAGCATGAATATTTAAAGTAGAAACCGTGTTAACTAAGTTGCTGGAGTTCTCCGAAGAGGCAACAGAAATGGTCCATACGGTCAATGCTGTTGCTGTGGTGCACTTGGGCATTTGGAAAGCATTCGGTACAATGTGATACAGTAGACAGGTGAGAAAAGTTTTAGTACAGAATAAAAAAGAACAGTAGTAACGTGATTGCATAATTAGCCGACTGATCGGCAAAATAGAGCAATGCTTGATGGACATTTCTCGGGCCGCAGGAAAGTTTGCATAGGAGTTCACCGAGGGGACAATATTGGAACCTTTGACCTTACTCCATTATATTAATAATCTAAATATTGGTGTGTGGAAACAGTTCAAAAGTTTGCAAATGACAAAACTAGGAGGGATTGCAAGTTGTGAGAAGGTCGGTTTAGAAATTCAAAAGGACACAGACAAATTGGTGGATAGTAAATGAACATGGCAGGTGAAGGACAGTGCGTGGAAGTGCGGGTGATGCATTTTTAAGGGAGTAACATTGGCAGACAATATAACTGGTAAAATTAATCTGGAGCACAGGGACAGAGTTACCTTGATATATGAAAATCAGATTAAAGATTGAGGCCGGACAGTGAGACGTTAATAATGCAATGCAGTATTCTGTGCTGAGTTTGGATGGAACACAGAGTGAGAAGACACAAGTTGGATTTCAAGCTGGGCAATACAATGGTATGTGAACGACATTTGTTGTGCTTGAGAATGCAAGCAGCCACGTTTTATAACGACTGTGAGATATGAATATTGAATGTTGTTAAAGTGAAGAGGAGAACATTAACATGGCCAGTTTGTCATCTCGCAATGGTACAAATGAGGGTTTGTGCAGCTGATCGGCTTTTACAGAATGCTGATGGGCGTGCACAGAGTTGTTAAGAGGCAGCATGGGACACGGCTAAGATGAGTATTTGTAAATCTCAAGTTCAAACAGATTCACGGAGGCTGAAAACAGTTTGGTTCCCTGCCAGAATTAGAAGTTGCAAAGGGAACCGAACAGAATCGGTTCAGATTCCAAAAGTTTAACAGGATCAGTAAGAGGGTGTCATGCAGCTGACAAAATGAATTTCTGATGGAGAGACTTACCAGTTAGACCAAAAGCAGCGAGGATTGGATAGTACAGCGTCGCAATCAGATCAAGTATAACACTGATCCGATTGGCTAATGATAAACGGTCATATCTTTCAGAAAGGTAGTGAAGCAGAAACGAGAAACACCTGTTCACTGTTGTGCCAGTCCGCTCAAGTGTTCTCAGATTCTGCTCCATTGCTGTACTATTACAAACTATTGTTCATAGATTCGGATCTATCTTCTCCCTTTCGATGTAATGATTGATGTCTCTTAGTGCTGGAGATGATGCAGCTGCTGACACTGCGTGCAAAACAATAAAGGTGCTCCCTGATTAATAGAAGAGGGAAAGCTCAACTGGGACAAGTAATAATCCTTTGAGAATTAGCTTAGGCGCTGTCACTTAATAAACAAGTGAATTCAACCTCCTTCATTTCTGCAAAAAAACACATGCGTTCTGATAATGGAAAAAGGCCTGTTCAATGAGCATGTGAAATTTTCCACTTTGACAGGAAGAAGAAAACTAATATCTTATCAGCGAATTCAAAACTCTGATATGCCGAGAGATCTGAGTGTTTTCCTGTATGAACCACAAAAGCCCAGTATGCAAATAAAGCGACTGACTGGGAAAGCAAATGGAATGTTATAGTTTATTGCAAAGCGAATTAATCAAATGGTGTAGAGTTTATCATTCATTTGTACAGAGTACACGTGAAACCCCATCGGGAGTGACCTATACAGTTTTTGTAACTGATTTAAGGGAAGGTGCAAACACGGTATTTCAGAAATGGTTTAGCAGGCTAATGCCTGCTATGGGCAGATAGCCTCATGTGGAATGTTTGGACAGGCTCGGCTTGTACCCGCTGTAGTTTAGAAGAGTAATGAGTGAATTGATTATACAGAAAAAGTGTTGGAGGAAATAATTAAAACAGTTCTTCATCTCCAAACAGTCAAGTGCATTATTACCAAGGGCCACATTCTGTCTGGGATACATTTAGTTTGTCACCACAATGTGCGAAACAATGTGAGTACAGCTCGAATGTTGTGTGCATTTGCGGTCAGCATATTACAAGAAGGCTGTGATCTCATTAGAATTGGTACAGATAATATTTACACAGCACCTGATTAGAAGTGGAGAGTATGTATATATTTTTTTGAGTACTTGTTGCTGCGACATTGTTTTTTCCCCTTTCGAAAAGTGGAGGCTCAAGGAAGATTGAATGGTCTGTATTACATTCTGATTTGTTGAGACAGCATGGATTTGAAGGATTTCGTTTTGATTAGTAGAGCCGCTAATAACATTGGAAAATAGATGCAGTATATAGTAGTATATAGTTGCACAGTGGCACAAAGTTAGCATTGCTCCCTCACAGCGCCAGGGAGCAAGGTTAATTCAAGCCTTCATGTTCCTGAGTCTGCTTGGGTTTCCCCGGGCGCTCCAGTTTCCTCCCACGGTTCAATGATGTTATGTTATCTTATGTTATTATAGAAACCCAACAGTGCAGAAAGAGGCCATTTGGCCCATCGAGTCTGCACCGACCACAATCGCACCCAGGCCATATCCCCATATCCCTACATATTTACCCGCTATTTCCTGTAACCGACGCATCTCAGGACACGAAGGGGCAATTTTTATTTTAGCATGGCCAACCAAGCTAACCCGCACATCTTTGGACTGTGGGAGGAAACCGGAGCACCCGGAGGAAACCAACGCAGACACGAGGAGAATGTACAAACTCCACACAGACAGTGACCCAAGTTGGGAATCGAACCCAGGCCGCTGGCGCTGTAAATTAGCAATGCTAACCACTGTGCTACCGTGCCGCCCCTTCATGTGTGTTGCCTCTTCATATATAGAATCCCAATAGTGCAGAAGAGGCCATCTGGCATTTCATGAGTCTACCTATTGTCTGACATTTTATCTCACACAGACAGTCTGCACCGTCCTACACTTGTAATCTCACACATTTGCCACTAGTGATCCCAAATAACCTATACTTTTTTAAAAAAATCATGTTTAAAGTTTATTTTGAAGTGTTTCAGGTCGGTTACATTTTATTTTGAAGTGTTTCAGGTCGGTTACATTAACAATGCAATGAAGTTACTGCGGATATTCCTTAGTCGCCACATTCTGAAGGAGCATCCAGAGGATCCGACGCCGAAACAGGAGAATGTGCAGTCTCCACACAGACAGTCACCGAAGCCTGGAATCGAACTACTGCATGCCAAATCGGGAATAAGCATGGAGGGAATGTGATCCGACAACAGATGGATTGGATCAAGTCGAGAATGGTGGGGAAAAATGAGCAATCGGCGTCAGGTTGAGGTGCGACCTATTTCCCCAATGAAACCAAGTTTGCCGAATGGAATGCTGCACTCTCATTGGTTCTATTATAATGGGGTCTGCACTGTGGAATTGAACTAACTGAGGGAGAAATGAATTGCTGGGGGTTCAGTGCAGAGGAAGTGGCACACGATAGGAGGGCGAGGTTTGAGAGAGTGCTGCTCTTTCTGAGGCCCAGTACGAGCGGGACGCCAGGATCGAGAATTGGCGGTTTTGAGGGAGTAAAACATTGGCCGATACTGAGTAATGAGTGGTCTTCAGACAGAAGTCCGCTTTCAGGGCGCACTATATTGTAAAATACAGATCTGCCGTTACTTGGTGAAAACTCCACAGGAAAATCTCAACCATTTCGAGGCCACTTCTCAACTGCCGTCCCACTGAACAATTTCACATTAACCGTGGCTCACCTCGTCCAAATGAAAAGTATGGTTGTTGGTATCTATAGGAACCATGTGGAATTTGGAGAATGCCTTGTTCCCATCCATCTCCAGGACTTCCCACTGAACTTTTACCAGTCGAAACACGACAGTTTTTATGCAGCTTCATGTTCTCGCCGAGACAGGAAATATTTAGCAACTTCGCTTCCAATTTCCACCCCTTTATCACATTCACATAGTCCACCTCTGATATTTGGCTTCCCTTCCATGATTTCTATGTCTCCATATCTGGTGACAGACTGTCCACTAATATAAATTAAAGTCCCAACAACTCCCACAGTAACTGCGACTTTAGCTCTTCACACCCCCACATGCTGGAATGACTCCATCCCATTCTCTCTGTTGTTTTGCCTCCACTGCATCATTTCTGACGATTCCGCTTTCGAAAAGGGCACTGCAGGCATCACTTCCAATCCCAGCCATTGAGCTTGACACAGCTATTAATCTTGTCCGACCCATGTCCCGTGCCTCTCTTCTCACCTCTGTCCCTTATCCTCAGACCCAGGATGGTGTCCTCTGTCCTTATTGTTCACGCCAACAGCATTAACCTTTCATGTTTCAACTTGCACCATTTCTAGAAACTCCAACAAAAAGCCAGTAACAAACACATCTGACTCACGCCAACTGTTAGCACTCCACGGTGACTGTTCATGCCGCAATACACGGGTCCTCTCCTCCATCATCCCCAAATCCTCACCCACATCCCACGTTACCTTCCATGCAATCGGAGACGATGCAACATCTTCATCTTTACCTCACCCTGCTTACCATCCAAGGAACTAAACATTGAGTCTTTTTAATGTGAAGCAGCAGTTGAGATGCAACCATCTTTAATCAAGGGTCTTGCGTTCGCTGCTCCAAATGTGTTAAACTCTATACGGGAGAGATTAAACGCAGGCTGCGTGAACACTTTTCAGAACACCTTTGCTCCATGTGCAAGCAGCACCCAGACCTTCCTGTCGCTAGCTATTTCCATTCTCCATCCTGCTCTCATTTGCGCATGTCAGTCCTTGGCCTGCTGCAACCTTTCAGTGAAGCCCAACGTAATTGGTAAGAGCAGCACATCATCTTCAAGTTAGACATCTTACAACCTTATTGGCTTGACATCGAGTTCAATCATTTCGGAAAGAGGACTCCCTCTTGTATATTCTTGAAACATTCGCTCTCTTCTCTGCACAGAGATGCTATCAGAGCAGTTAATGTCACTGATGTCCTTCACGGAAGGATTTTTACCGTCCTTACCCGGTCTGGCCTACATGTGACTCGAGAGCCACTGCAATGTGGTGGACTCTCAATCGAACTCTGAAATAGCCAAGCAAGTAACGCACTTGAAGCACAACTCGTGATGGGCAATTAATATTGGCCGTTTAGTAACGCCCATGTCCCACGAATGAATAAAATAAAGAATGCAAGCTGGATTGTTACCGCGTCAAAATTAGAGGCAAAGTGGTGTTAGGTGCCACAGTGGTGTTGGTGTTAGGCTGGGGAGGGTAAACTGTTGAGTGGAACATCGATTAATACCAATAAAATGAACTCGCGTAGCGTCTTAATGTAAAGAAAAAACTTTCTAAAATTCTTCGCCCATGCAATGTAATACAAGAGCTGTCAAAAGAAGATATTGAACCGATGGTCGAAAACATGGCCAAGGAATTCTGGGGAGTTTCATGAAGGGGAAAAATTGAATAGAGAGGCATGGGCTTGTTGGGAGCGGATTCCCTGGATCTCATTCCAGGAACATCAAGGAACAGTCACAGGTAGTGCAGCAAGGAAAATTGACAAATAACCATCATTGGTTATTTCAGACGGTAAGACAAACATTCATGTGATGTGGGAGCAGGAGCAAACCATTCGGCCGTTTTCCCCTTGTGCTTGCATTCAAAAATATAGTTGATCGATGGGACAGGGAATGTGACCGGGAGATGGGATACTGAGTGGAGACAGGGTGGTGATCGACAACTCTCACGAAGCGTTGGGCTGGAATTATAGTATCCACACAGTGCGACGGAGGCCAATCGGCCCATCTACTTGTAACCCCCTGCTGACCACTATATGGGTCTACTATTTAAATATTCAATCAACGGGATCCCGAATTCCTCGCGGTTGATGTTGATTTGGCTAATTTCCTGTTTACCCCTAAATGTCAGTACTGTAATCAGAATAACAAAAATACATTTAATAACAAATATAATTAACAGACATACAACAGGTAAAGAATCCCAAACCGAAGGTCTTCCCACCAAACATTTTCAACCCCCCAAAAAAATGTTCAAAACATCACCAAGAGCTCTGACCTATAACCGTTGGGGCCCATCCATTGGTGCGCACATGGGGAACCTGGTCCTCAGTAACACACTTGTAGATACTGTTCCAATTGGATTGTATAGTCCCCACCAATTACTCCAACACACACACAGTCCAGAAGAGGCACACGTGTGGAAGATGATGCCGCAGGAGGCAGAGGTGCCGCGAGCTATCCGTGCAGCAATGTAGGTCCAGTGCCCTGAAGGCTATCCTCCTCGGCAGTAATGAAAAGAACAGGCAGGAGAACGCCTGCCTGCCTCTCACTCCAAACTGAATACTCCCTGCGTGGGAAAAGGTCCTCTTCAAAACGTGGCTATCTCTCTCTGCACACTCCCTGCACCCTCGGCAACTGCTTCACTTCCTGGCGCCTTTTTTTTTCCCGCCCCCAGAGCAATCCGATTGGCCCAGCCCATATCACTCAACACACAGCATCCTGTTCAGCAAACAGGACACTGAAACCCACAAGGGACAAAGAACACTTGTAAATGTCTTCCCCACAAATCCCCATTTTTCTCAGTCCCTTACATTCTCCCCCCACCAGAAATGCAGCATGCCCCCATGCTGAGCTATATGACATAGAACCCAGTTAACCAATCACACCATGTACCTTATAGTGCGATGACTGGTATAATAGTGGGTGAAAAGAGTGGTACCTTCTTCATACATGACGAGCACTGAGCAATGGAGTTACACCACCATGCATGCCAACTATTGCAGTGTTCAGGGAAATGCATAATGGGTGTCGTAGCTGAGTGAACACTTGTATGTCCTACTACTACATACTTGGCACACGGCTCTCCCAGTTTTGTATAATGTAAGTGGTCTGCTGGCTTTCTCTCTCTCTGTGATCTCTTTATCTCTGGTTCTGGATTTGCTATGTTAGATGTGTCTGTAGTGCAAGTGCCCTCAACAGAACTTTCTGATTCTACTTCCCCTTGCTCAGTTACTACCTCTTCTATCACAACAATTAGCCCTTCTGAAGGTTCTGAGCTGGCTGTGAGTTCTGTCGCATTTGTGGGGGGATTGGACTCTGTGGGCATGACATCCTGTTCTGGTTGTTCACAGATGTCCTCAGGATTGTCAACGATCAAGTCCTCTGGGTAATGTCCATACTCGGACTCTGACTCTGAAGAGTTTTGATCTCCCAGGAGCACATCATCTGCGGCGTCATCTTTGAGAACCTCAGGAGTTTGATTCCTTTCTTTTGTTTTCCTGCGCCTAAGGGCTCTTGGAGAGGGAGTAGGCTTTGGGTCAACCTCAGTGCTCACACGTTTTCTCAACAGCCGGGTATTTGTCCCCACCAGCACGGCAATGTTGTCATCTTTCACAGGGTTAGGACATACTAAGGCCAAACAGTCAACTGTCTCCGGCACTCCGATTACACCGGCAGTGAACTCGAGTTGTATGGACAGGTAGCCAGTATATGGGTATTGGTGAGAGCTTAAACCCCATATTTCCAGGTCTTCAAGTGGCTGGAGAGGTAAGTGTTTCAGGTAGGTGTCATTGAAGTTGCGATACAAAATGGTTACTTGGGAGCCACTGTCAAGCAAAGCTCTTGCAGAAACTCATTCTATTTGCACAGGTACATCAGAGATGGGCCCCACTAATCCTGCAGGTAACTGGTTTGAGCCTTGCTTTGCTGGGGGTGGACATTGGGTGGAACGTATTTCACTCAGAACCAAGCACCATTCCTTCACCTGGCTCGTGAGAAGTTTCCCTGCTGTCTGCTTGTTTTTGATCAGCTTCTGATTCACTTTCCTCAGATCCTCGGGTCCTTTGCACTCTCTCCTTGTATGCCCATCTTGCCCAAACGTGGAGCAAAAGATTCCTGCCGGCAGTGGTTTGGACCTTTTCACTCGGGGTGACGTGTTCCGAACGGCAGCTTCTGGCGCTTGCTGTATGGACCCAATCCTTGCTGTCGTACTTTCAGATGTAGGGGTAACTGGAACGGCGCTCAACAGTCTGGCCACCTGAGAAGTCAGTTCCCTTACCTCATTTCATAGGTTGTTCAACGCAGACGTAACTGAGGACTGCGGTATAGTGGCTTTCACCCCTTCTCTGGCGCTATACCAATTTTCTTCCCCTCTTACCTCCCACATCAGCAGGAAGAAGGAAGGGGGTTTGTCCAGGGTGTGGCTCATCCTTACACGCAGAGCAACCATGTCTCGAGTGAGTGCACCCTTTGCTAGCTGTTCCATCCAAGCTCGATTCATGTCTGCAGCCGTAATTCCTCCCTTAAGAACAGCACGATGGAGATGTTTGGCAAGGCGATAGAGAAAAGCAGAGAGGTTTTCTCCTTCATCCTGGTATGTGTGTCTGAACTTGGCCAAGATGTCGGCTCCACTCTCTGTGATGCCATAAGCTGTGTCCAGAGCAGATAAATAATCGGTGGCTGGAGCAGTGGGAGTGCTAACTTTGAAAAATCGGACGATGTCAGCAGCAGGCCCTTTTAAGCTCTCCACTATACGCTGTCTCTTGGTGGCGTCAGTGTATTGCCACTCACTGATCATCTGGGAAGCCTGCTCCATCCAGGCATCATGTTCTTCCTCACCTGGGGGTACAGGTTTCAGTCCTGAAAACAGTCTCAGCTTTCTGTAGCTAGGCCCATCGTTAGACAATTGGTTGCACTTGTCCACCAGTTTGCCAATAGCAGTCACTAAATCCATGTTCACATCCACTTTGGGAGCTTGGTTTTCTGATACTATGGCCTGAAAATCCTGCATTGACTTGCCTTCCTGTTGTAGTAGTAACAACAGCTTTGGATGGAAAGCGTCCTCTTCAGGAACAGCATCCTGTGTGTCCAAGCTTTCTAGCGTATGCACAACCCATGGCCCAGCTTCTCCTTCAATACCTACATCTGGAGGTACAGTCTCAGGGGCTAAATCAATGCTAGTCTCCACTAGTATGAACAACTGTGTGCCGTAGAATCCCCACGGCGACCACAAATCTTGGGGCGACCAAAGACTTCCACTGTGTTTAAGACCCTAGCAATGGTCTCCTCACTAGTATCTACTGGCACGCAGTTCCAGGGCGACTGGAATGGACAACAAGTTTTGGCCAGACAGCGACGCTTATGTCCCGTGAATGAATTAAAATAAACTCACCACCGAGGTCCTATCCCCGTAACCACTCACATTTACCCTGCTGGTTCCCCTGACACGAACGGATAATTTACCACGGCCAGTGCGCACAACCTGCACATTTTTAGACAGTCCGGGGCAATATTTACCATGGCCAATCCATCTAATCTACATATTTTTGGACTGTGGGAGAATACGGGAGCACCCGGAGGAAACCCATGCAGGCGGGAGCCTGGGGCAGGAAGAGAACATGGAAACTCCACACAGGCCGTCATCTGAGGCTGCAATCGAACCTGGCTCCAGGCCAGTGGAGCAGATGTGCTAAGGATTGTGCCACCAGTAGATACCAGTCAAATTAAATTTTGCATTCTGCGAGTTAAGTCAAAATTGTTACTTTTTTTACATTTCAGTGCAGTACTATGAGGATGTTCTTGGAAATCGCAATACTTTATGAGTCATAGGGTAGTGGTTAGGAAGCAGCACACAGTTATAGAAGAGGCAGAGGGAGAGAGAGCCTTTTCACAAAAGGGCACAGCAGAAATGTGGCACTCAGCCCAGAAGCCAGTTTCTGAGAAAAAAAAAACATTTCCTGTATTGAACCAAAACTCTTTCCCAAGTCCTGGCTACTTAATCCGTACAGTGTGATTGTCACTGTCTAGATTTGACAATAGATTTAGGATTGCTGTTTTGGAAACAGACGGATCTCAGTCGAATTTAGGGTTAGAGGTAAAATGATCTGTTCGGGTTTGCAGACTGTGAGGAGCGACAGTCGTATTAATTTTCTGCAGCATAAGATTTCTTCCTTGGAATGAATTATTGTCCTTGTACTTTGACAAATGATTTTTTTTTTCATTGAAGGGAGAAGGGTTTTGAGTTCGCATTATTTCTGCAAACGTTTTTCACTCGTAATCCAAAAAAAACATGAAACCGTGTTTCAACTTGGAACAGACTTGAACATAGTTCCCCGAGCTCATCTCTGTGCGTGCGTGTGTGTGTGTGTGTGTGTGTGTGGCAGCTTTACAGCTGAATGCTCACAGAGGAGGATGCACAAATGCAGTTTTCAGCATGGCTTTCAATGGGAGCTGTTCAGCGCAAGGATGATGCCGGATTGATCTCTGTGGGTGTGATGTTTAGCCAGGAGCTGTAAGACGTCATGCATTGAGCTGCACTGGAGCAGCTGTGCGAAACATGAAGCCATTCAATTAAATAAAAAGAACACTCTGTAAGGTAGTTGAAATTATATTCCGAAGGACCTGTGCTTTCTTCTCTCAAACGATTATACAGCTGTCCAACATTGCAATACCTGAACTGATAGAATATTGCACAAGTGGATAATCTAAAGCTCTGTGTTACCGAATAGTAACATCCCTCTCTCTGCATCTGCAGTTCTTCAGTGAATCGACAAGATTACGTTATTGGAGGACCTTGCAGAAACGAAGGGGAACGTTTGGCCCCTTTATTGCCATCTTCTGCACGTTCCCCCAAATGATCCATTCATTTACGCTTCGAATATGTATCCAGTACCAGTTGAAGCAGTTATTATTCAATTCTTCTCCAAAAGAAAGGAAAATAAATGTCCCTCATCTGATTGCTGGTTATTGGGCTTATGACCTTAAATCTATCAGTGCCTAATAGAAAACGTAATAAAATAGGACTGGGCCATGAAAACCGTCGAGAGTGCATTCCCATTCACCTCATCTTTGTATTATTCTGACCATCGTGTATCCTAGTTATTATTCCACTTTACTGCCTGTTCACCATCATGCCCGACTGCTGCATATCCCACTATTCTGTGTATCATAGGCTTGGGAATACTCAATGACAGCCTCAAAACATGAAGTTAACAAAAATCAGCACCTCCAAAGAGAAACTGTTCCTCCTGGTCTCAGCCTCAAACCAACCACCCATTAACGGAAATTAACGCCTCATTGTTCTAGATTTGTTTACGAGGAAAATGTTCTATTGATTTCTAATCTCTTAAGTCTCATCAATTTATTTTGATTTATATTTGCTAGAATATTGCGCACGGGGTGGCATGATGGCACACCGGTAAGCATTGCTGCCTCACAGAGGCAGAGACTCCGGTTCGATTCCAGACTTGGGTCACTGTCTGTGTGGAATTGGCCCGTTCCGCACGTGTATGCGTGGCTTTCTTTCGGGCACTTTAGTTTGCTTCCACAGTCCAATGGTAAGCAGTTTAGGTGGATTGGCAATGCCACATTTTCCTTCACTGTCAGAAAATGTGTCAGTTAGGTGGGTTGGCCATGTTGAATTATTCCTCAGGGTCCAAAGATATATCGGTAAAATGGATTGTCCATGCTAAATTGTTCATTAGTGTCCAAAGATGTGTAGATTAGATGGATTAGCAATCCTAAAGTGTACCTTAGTGTAAACAAATACCCAGTTTGGTGGGTTGGCCATGCTAGATTATTCCTCAGGGTCCAAAAATATATCACTTAGGTGGACAGGCCTTGCTAAATTGCCCCGTAGTATCCAAAGATGTGTAGATTATTTAGATTGGCAGTCCTAAAGTGTCACTTAGTGTCCATAAATATGTCAGGTGTTTTGGCTATGCTAAATTATTCCTCAGGGTCCAAAGAGGTGCATACATTGACCATGCTAAATTGTCCCTTAGTGTCCAAGATGTCTAGGTTAGATGGATTGACTGTGTTAAACGTGGGGCTACAGTGGATGGATCTTTCGTAAAGTCGGTGCAGATGCGGGGACTCTATTGGACAGAATAATGTTTTTTTTCGCATGTCAAATATCGCAAATATTTGGGAGCATTCTGGTCAATGTTAGTTTAATATTTCCCAGCTTTTCGTTCCCGCCCAGTGGCTACTCGCGATTTCTCTGCACAGAATCTTCATTCGGCTGCCCTAACCTCCCACTGTCTTTTCATGCAAGAAAAAATACACGATTGTTCCACTCGATTAGGTCAGAGCGAATAACCTCGCAATATCTGAAATTAAAATTCTCACTCTTTTTCCTGAATAAAAATGTACACTGCTGCTTACCTTCACTGTGGTCGTGGAATATTATTAGATGCTGCAATAGGGCTTTGAGGCTTGGTGCGTCAAGTTGATCAAGGACGTTACAGATGACTTCACCAGGATTATCTTCCCTGTCAGCCGGTGTTGCTGCAAATGTACAAAACAAGAATGTGACTTCGATGCTGGGTTAATGTTTTTGCAACACAGCATTAACTTACATTCATAATGACACTCTTGTAATAACATTTGTTACAAGTCAGGTTGGATATTTCAAGTTGTTCTCTGACGCTCGCCTGAAATGTGAGGTTTTATGTTGAACTTGGCTGGGATGAGAATGAGAGGTTTCACTCCAAGTGTAATTCAACTGACCCACGGGGAGCTTTTATCAAAAGCAAAGTTTAATTAAGAATATTGTTGACATGTCTATAAATAACAAAGAACAAAAACATTTCAGCACAGGAACAGGCCGTAATTTTCTTTGTTCTTTCTTCTTAAGCCACTTAAGAGGGAAATCAGGAGGGCTAAAAGAAGACATGAGGTTGCTTTGGCAGACAGAGTGAAGGAAAATCCAAAGAGCTTCCATAGGTATGTTAGGAGCAAAAGGATAGTGAGGGATAAATTTGCTCCTGTTGAAGACCAGAGTGGGAGACTGTTTATGGAACCAAAAGAGATGGGGGAGATCCTAAATGTTTTTTTTGCATCCGTATTTACTGAGGAAACGGGCATGGTGTCTATGGAAATAGGGCAAACTGGTATGGAGGTCATGGAAACTTTACAGATTAAAGGGGAGGAGGTGCTCGCTGTCTTGAGGCAAATCAGAGTGGATAAATCCCCAGGACCAGACAGGGTATTCCCACAGACCTTGAGGGAAGCTAGTGTTGAACTTGCAGGGGCCCTGGCAGACATATTTAAAATGTCAGTCTTCACGGGGGAGGTGCCGGATGATTGGAGGGTGGCTCATGTTCTTCCGTTGTTTAAAAAAGGTTCCAAAAGAAATCCGGGAAATTATCGGCCAGTAAGTTTGACGTCGATGGTGGGCAAGTTATTGGAAGGTGTGATAAGGGATAGGATCTACAAATATTTGGATAGACAGGGACTTATTAGGGAGAGTCAACATGGCTTTGTCCGTGGTAGGTCATGTTTGACCAATCTATTAGAGTTTTTCGAGGAGGTTACCAAGAAAGTGGATGAAGGGAAGGCGGTGGATGTTGTCTACCTGGATTTCAGCAAGGCCTTTGACAAGGTCCCTCATGGGAGGTTAGTTAGGAAGGTTCAGTCGCTAGGTATACATGGGGAGGTAGTAAATTGCACTAGACACTGGCTCAATGGAAGAAGCCAGAGAGTGGTTGTGGAGAATTGCTTCTCTGAGTGGAGGCCTGTGACTAGTGGTGTGCTGCAGGGATCGGTGTTGGGTCCATTGTTGTTTGTCATCTATATCAATGATCTGGATGATAATGTGGTAAATTGGATCAGCAAGTTTGCTGATGATACAAAGATTGGAGGTGTAGTGGACAGTGAGGAAGGATTTCAAAGCTCGCAGAGGGTTTTGGACCAACTAGAAAAATGGGCTGAAAAATTGCAAATGGAATTTAACGCAGACAAGTGTGAGATATTGCACTTTGGAAGGACAAACCAAAGTAGAACGTATAGGGTAAATGGTAGGAGCCTCAAGAGTGCAGTTGAACAGAGGGATCTGGGAATACAGGTATAGAATTCCCTAAAAGTGACGTCACAGGTGGATAGGGTCGTAAAGAGTGCCTTTGGTACATTGGCCTTTATAAATCGGAGCATCGAGTATAAAAGTTGGAGTGTTATGGGCAGGTTATATAAGGCATTGGTGAGACCAAATTTGGCGTATTGTGTACAGTTTTGGACACCTTGTTACAGGAAGGATGTAAACACGGTTGAAAGAGTGCAGAGAAGGTTCACAAGGATGTTGCCGGGACTTGAGAAGCAGAGTTACAGAGAGAGATTGAATAGGTTGGGACTTTATTCCCTGGAGCGTAGAAGATTGAGGGGAGATTTGATCGAGGTGTATCAGATTTTGATGTGTATAGATAGAGTGAATGCAATGAGGCTTTTTCCGCTGAGGCTAGGGGAGATAAAAACGAGAGGGCATGGGTTAAGGGTGAAAGGAGAAAAGTTGAAAGGGAATATTGGGGGGGGGGGGGGGCTATTCACGCAGAGAGTGGTGGGAGTGTGGAATGAGCTGCCGGATAACGTGGTAAATGCGGGGTCACTTTTAACATTTAAGAAAAACTTGGACGGGTTCATGGATGAGAGGGGTGTGGAGGGATATGGTCCAAGTGCAGGTCAGTGGGACTAGGCAAAAAATGGTTCGGCACAGACAAGAAGAGCCAAAAGGCCTGTTTCTGAGCTGCAATTTTCCATGGTTCTATGGTTCTTTGTACACATGTCAGCAATATTCTGAACTAAACGTTGGTAAGACAATAAGCAAGAACTTTTAACAATTGCAGACAAGAAACTCAACAAACACGATAATGTGTAAATCTTAAGGAACATCTCTAATGTGTTCTAACCAAAGCCAGATCCAAGCCATAAACCCTTCCACATAAGCACGATACAGCATAGGTTAAATGCCCACTTATTACACGATTGCAGCCTCCTGGAATTAATGCTGAAAATCTCCTGTGAAGAAACTCAGCAGAGTTTTCCGAATCTGTTTCCCGAAACACAGCTTCTTTAAGGCAGCTTGGCAATAAGCCTCTCCCTCAGCTAATTGATAATAGTTTCAGAACAAAACAAAGAAAAGAATAGGGAGAGAGAGAGAGACTGATTCTTCGCTTGCTGCTGATCAACGTCCAAAAGCGCCCCCCAAAACGAAATCAAAACCCCATCACCTGACTACCACAACTTCAACCACATCCCCCCCCCCCCCCCCCCTCTGCAACTACATCGCTGAGGTTGTAAGCTGCATGATGTTTTTGAAAAATCCCTTCGGAATGGAACACTCGCATGACACTTTGCAGGTGACTTTTTGTGATTTCAACTGATGAACATTTTATTATGAACAATATTTCTGTGTGTAAATGCGATTGTCTACAGAAATACCACACCCTCCAATCTATTCTACTCCCTGTATTTAACTGCGGTTCCTCACCCAACTTCGGGACGGACACCTTTGCCCCCAATTGATGGGTTTCCCACATTGCCTCTCCATAGGATCCGGCCCGATAACGCAGTCCTCGCTGAAAGCCCCATGAAAGAGGCCATGCCACCACAACTTTTACCACATTAAATTGTCGCAAATTTGATTCACAGGCATGTGATCAGACTGCACTCAAGCGGACTGACATGAGGAGAATGTAATGAATAATAGCGTGAGATTATTCAAAGTGGTCATCATTAAGTGACACATTACATGAGTAGCCAGAGATACAGATGTGGCACAGTGGTTAGCAATGCTGACGCACAGTGCCAGGGACCCATATTCTGATATGCTGGAGGAGCGCTTGGTAATAATGACATTTACTTGTCCACCTGGATTGACACCATTGCTGCTGCACCCCCTACGGATTTTGCTGCTAATTAACAGCAGCATTTAATAATTTGTATAATCACAATGAACATTAAGATAATAATGAAGAAAAACGCGAGCTCTTGCATGATGTTTGATCCCAAAGAACCCATCCAGCCAGTTGCCCAGTCCCGCAAGGGAAATGAAGTTGGTTGGTTAAGTTTCTCGACGTAATTTCGAATGTGTGTGACCAAATTGATTCTCCTCTCTGAAGTGTCAGGTATGTGTGTGCAACACTTTGATCCAATCAAAGCACACATTAGCTGCTAAAATGAAGACGAGTGCCATCCAATTCTGTAGGACAAAAGTGCGCATTGCAAGCATCCCATCACAATGAGAGTTGCAGCAGTAACATTGGCAACCTGTTTCAAAACCAACTGAACAGCTTCAATGTCAATTACCATTCTTTCTTATGCAAACGGGGGCATCAGTATACCAACGGAATTTGTATTCTCATCAGGGCACTTCGATCTCTTCCAGGCGAAAGCCGATAACAATGAGACATATATGGAATCACATATCCAAGGACACATTAACCTTTCCATCCAATGGGTAGCTATGGATATTCCTTGTTCCCAAAAAAATCAGTAAGTGCCATTGAGGGTCGCATAAATGGCTTTACCCTTAAAGCAATATGGAATGCTGCAGAACCGATCATTACTGAGTGGATTCAGAAAAATAAATGGCTGGTTACTTCTGCTTAGTGTTGAAAATTCCTTGTGCCCAAGTTCTCACCATGGCCTTTTTTCATCCTTCACAGGCAATATTCCTTTTGTTTTTGATTCTGCTTTATTTAAAATAAGGTTGGGTGCTGGACTGGATATGTTAAAAACCGCGTAGATTTCAGCATTCTCTATCAATCCTGACAAATGATAGCCTCATCGAAAACCCACAACCAAGATATCTCACGGCCCACTCCAATGTCCAATGAACTTTGAAACATTATGGTCGGACCCTCTGCTGTTTCCGTCTTTCCATCTCACCCTGACCCTTGCCATCCCATGCAGACCGGGTTACTGTTATATGTTGTGACATGAAACGTGATGGATTAACGGGGTTAACTGAAGCTGTTTGTTCAGTGACTGTGATTAACGTCAGTCTCCATGGATCCGGGCTGTGTCACTGGAGGTTTTCCTTCTTCTATTAATATTGCATTCCGTTCAGTGTGTTATACCGTAGAGTCAGCGGGAGCGACAACTCGGACACTGACCGAGATCATCAGTTGCAGAGACAGTGGGAGCAGAGATCAGAATCTGAGAACAATGGACTGGAACGTTTTGACGATGGATCACAATCTGGGAACGGTGCATCGGAACATTCCACCCGCACCACCCCCACCGCCTTTATATTTATATATTAGTGGCACTTTCACCGAGGGTCTTTATTTCATGACAAGTGATGGATTTCATAGGCTACCATTGTCATCCCGGATTCAATGTGTACTCTACTTTGTTCAAGGATTTTACTATCCCATTCTGGCTATGATTGGTGTCACTGGTAAGTGTCAAGTCCAGTACTTACTTCTGTAAACCCTATTGAACTTTATTCCTCATCTTGTCATTTGTTCTGAAATGCTGCTGTTGTTACCGTTGCTGTTCTGTTTCTATATCATTTCATGAACACGACACAACAGTAAAAACTGTTTCAGTGTATTTGATGGCTCAGACTATCTAAATTTGTCCCATTGTGGTATCTGGTAAGCCTCTATATCAGCGATTATATTTGTAAACTATCTTTCAATGTATTACTGTCTTTGTTATTTGAGTTATGCGAACATGGACATTGACTTCAATAGCTCTCCCAATCTCTTTTCCCTATTTAGTGACACCAACCCTGTACCTCAGGCTCGTTCAGACTTATGGCAACCTTTGATAACTATTTCACCCTGAACTTATATCTGACCCCCTATCCTCTCCATCATTAATCCTGTTACTGTAACCTCCAGAATATTATACTCTGGCTCCCCCAGCTGTCATTGTGAATTCCAGACACAACTATTCCAATTCTCTGATGACCAGCCTCCCAGTTACAAAGTTGCTGAACCCAAGCACATCTGTTGTCCATGTCCCATCTCTCACCAAGTCCCATTTACCCATCATTCGTGTGCTCACTGACTTCTGTCACCAGCTGCTCTGGAAAAGCCTCAGGTTACTCACTCACCTGATCAAACCTCTCCATGATTCTTCATCTGATTCCCCCATTCTCTATCCATTTCACAAAATGTCTCTGTTTGTTCACATTCATACAGTACCTGAAAATACCCACTTCACACACTCTTCTTTTCCCCAGTCCCACACCATATCTCTCCCTGACAGCAGTGTTCTCTGCTACATCCCCTCTTGTACCCATGATGTGGAAATCTAGATCCACATATAGAGCAACCACACTACTGGTCTGCTCCATTGTCATGATGTGGAGATGCCGGCGTTGGACTGGGGTAAACACAGTAAGACGTCTAACAACTTCAGGTTAACGTCCAACGAGCTTTCGGAGCGTGCTGCTCCTTCGTCAGGTCCACCTGACGAAGGAGCAGCACGCTCCGAAAGCTCGTGGTATTTGGTATTTGCGACCAAATGAACCTGTTGGACTTTAACCTGGTGTTGTCAGACTTCTTACTGCTCCATTGTGTACAGTACATCTCCCCATGCTGGGAAGATACCGTGTCAGGGCTGTATCCAGCTTGGGCTGGGAATGAAAGGCAAGCTCCAAATGTGACATCAACAAGCCAGTTCAATCAATCTAACAGGACCCGAATTTAACCACTTTTTCCAGTTCTCTCATTTAAGTATGTTTGAAATTCCCTGATTAAAGTCAATGTATGTCCCTCTGTGTCTCGGGTTTGTATTTTGTGCTCTGTAGAATCATTGGTGTCAATGTGACAGAGTTCTGGAAAAAGGAAATCCTTTGGCTTTTGTTCCTGTTGCCTCCCGTGTGGAGCACCATGTTGGACAGCGGGTTTTAGCAGCTCTGGCACATGTCTGCGAAACCTGAACGTGGTCTGTCCATTGAACGCATGTGTTAGTCACTCTCTGCTTAACGTGTGTTCCACAACACGATGAACCTGGCACGGTAGCACAGTGGATAGCGCTGCTGCTTCTCAGCGCCAGGATTCGGGTTCGATTCCCGGCTGCCGCCACTGTCTGTGAGGAGATTGCACGTTCTCCCCGTGCCTGCGTGGGTTTCCTCCGGTGCTCCGGTATCCTGAAAGACGCGCTGATTAGGTGCATTGACCCCAACAGCCGCCAGACATTTCTCAGTAACTTCATTGTAGTGTTGATGTCAGCCTTACTTGTGACTAATAAATAAACTTTACTGAAATTTAAATATTCCATGAATCGAACTTGACTGTAAAAATTCCTGTTGATGTGTAATGACAAAAAAGATTGACCAAAACGAATGTATTGCCCTTACAGTTAGAAACTGGAGAATTCATAACATAACAACATAAGAGCTCGGAGCAGGAGTAGGCCATCTCATCCCTCGAGCCTGCTCCGCCATTAATTAAGATCACGGCTGATCTTTTTGTGAACTCAGCTACACTTACCCGCCCGCTCAGCATAATCCTTAATTCCTTTACTCTTCAAAAATGTATCTATCCTTGCCTTAAAACATTCCATGAGGTAGCCTCAACTGCTTCACTGGGCAGGGAATTCCACAGATTCACAACAGTTTGTGCGACGAAGTTCATCCTCAACTCAGTTCTAAATCTGCTCCCCCTTATTTGAGGACATGCCCCCTAATTCTAGTTTCACTCGCCAGTGGAATCAACTTTCCTGCTTCTGTCTTATCTATTCCCTTCATAATCCTATCTGTTTCTAAAAGATCTCGCCTCATTCTTCTGAATTCCAATGAACATAGCCCAGGTCTACTGAACCTCCCCTCTCAACCCACGAATAAACCTAGTGAATCTCCTCTGTACCCCCTCCAGTGCCAGTATATCCTTTCTCAAGGAAGATGACCAAAACTGTACACGGTACTCCAGGTGTGGCCTCATCGGCATCTTCAAAAGCTGCAACATAACCTCGCTGTTTTTAAACTCCATTCATCTGGCAATGAAGGACATAATTCCATTTGCTTTTTAATTACCTGCTGCATCTGCAAGCGAATTCCTTGTGCTTCTTGTCCAAGAACACTCAGGTCCCTCTGCACGGCAGCATACTGCAATTATTTACCATTTGAATAATAGTCCATTTTGCTGTTATTCCTACCAAAATGGATGACCTCACATTTACCAACATTGGACTCCATCGACCAGTCCCTCGCCCCCTCATTTAGACTATCTATACCCCTTTGTAGATTTTCACCGTCCTCTGCACACTTTGCTCTGCCACACATCATAGTGTCATCACTTCACTTGATCCCCAACTCCAAATCATCCTTGTAAATCCTAAACTATTGTGGTCCCAACACTGATCTCTGAGGCACACCACTAGGCACTGATCGCCTACCGGAAAAACACCAAAATTTACCCCCACTCTTTGCTTTCTGCGAGTTAACCAATCCTCTACCTATGCTGATATCTTATCCGTAACACCATGCACCTCTTTGTTTGACTGGAGTGAGATTGGGGGAGAGAGTCTTAGTAGGAGTGCTGAGAGTAAGCAAAGAAGTGATTTAATTATTCATTTATTCATTTAAGGGTATTCCTTGTATATTTCGCGGGCTTTTTTCAGGGTTTTGAATTGAGGAAGTGAGGTCAGCTGAAGGGGATTCTGGGAGGTTGTGTCTTAGTATAAAAGGCAGTTACCTGGGGCGTTCGCCGGGTGCATAAAAAGCCGGCTGCACTACACAGCGGGCAGCGTCGGGAGCGGGCAGTGGAGTGAGTGGGAAGCAGAGTGTGAACTATAAGGGCTTTGGCTCACAGGGCTTGGGAAGCAGAGTGTGAACTATAAGGGCTTTGGCTCACAGGACTTGGGAAGCAGAGTGTGAACTATAAGGGCTTTGGCTCACAGGGCTTAGGCTGAAAGGGCGAGGCAAGGCTAGTTATTTTTTTATCCAACCCTATAAAGGATAAGGGCAGGTATGAGTGATCGGCCAGTTCAGTGCTTCCGATGTGGGATGTGGGAGTTCCTGCAAACACCTAGCTTCCCAGAAGTTCACATATGTGCCAGGTGCGTGGAACTGCAGCTCTTGAGGGACCGTGTCATGGAACTGGAGCTGCAGATCGCTGACCTTAGTCTTGTCAGGGAAAATGGGAGAAAAATTGACAGGAGTTATAGGCAACTAGTTACACCAGGGCATCGGGAGGAAGACACGTGGGTCACAGTTCGGAGGAGTAAAGGGCAGAAGGGTAAAGTACCAGGGAGTACTCCAGTGGCGGTCTCTCAAAATAGGAAGGGCTTGGTGACAGGTGTGAGAGGGGAGGGGAGTGAACAGTTAGAAGAGGGGTCACCTGTGGTTGTCCCACTCCAAAACAGGTATATTGTTTTGGATAGTGGGGAGGAGTGTGCCTCTCCAGTGGTAAGACACAGTGACCAGGTCACTGGCACACAGTCAGGCTCTGTGGCCCGGAAAGGGAAGAGAGGGGTTAGGAGAGCGATAGTGGTGGGGGATGCATCAGTTAGAGGCACAGACAGGCGATTCTGTGGGTGCGAACGGGACTCCAGGATGGTAGTCTGCCTACCTGGTGCTGTGGTCACGGATGTCTCCGAGCGGATAGGAGGCATATTAAAAGGGGAAGATAAAGAAACGGATGTCATTATACACATAGGTGGAAATGACGTAGATAGGAAGAGTAGGGGGATCCTAAGAGAGCAATTCAGGGAGTTGGGAAATAGGTTAAAAAGTAGGGTCACTAGGGTGGCCATCTCTGGGCTGCTCCCAATGCCTCGTGCCAGTGAGGCTAAGAATAGGGAGTTGGTACAAATGAATGCCTGGCTAAAGGACTGGTCCAGGAGGGAGGGCTTCATTTTCATAGATCAATGGGAAGTTTTCAGGAGAGGATGGCACCTGTACAAGAGGGAGGGGTCACAACTAAGTTGGAAGGGCACAAATATCCTGGCTGGGAGCTTTGCTAGTGCAGTTCGGGGGGGGGGGGGTGGGGGGGGTTTAAACTAGTATGGCAGGGGGGTCGGGATCAAAATATTAGGTCTACAAGTGTAGAGGCTGGGGACGAGCTTGGGGCCAGGACAAGGCTGGCAAAGAAGAAGAGCACTCTGGGGGAGGACGACCTCACTGGGCCTGGAGGTCTGGAGTGCTTATACTTCAATGCAAGGAGCGTAGCAGGTAAGACTGACGAACTTGGGGCCTTAATGCGCACGAGGAATTTGGATGTGGTTGCGGTGACAGAGACTTGGTTGAAAGAGGGACAGGACTGGCAGCTGAATATTCCAGGGTACAAGTGTTTTAGGCGAGACAGAGGAGGGGCCAAAAGAGGTGGGGGAGTAGCGGTATTAGTTGGAGAGCATATTACAGCGGTGCAGAGGGAGGACAATTCAGAGGGGTCGTGTAACGAGTCACTCTGGGTGGAGCTTAGAAACAGGAAAGGCGCAGTCACTATGTTGGGGGTGTACTACAGGCCCCCCAACAGCCCAAGGGAAGTGGAAGAATGGATATGTCAGGAGATACTGGATAGGAGCAGGAGAAATAAGGTTGTTGTAGTGGGAGACTTCAATTTCCCTGGTTTCGACTGGAAATCGCTGAGGGCAGGGACTCTGGATGGGGAGGAATTTGTAAAATGTGTACAGGAGGGTTCGTTGGAACAATATGTAGACTGCCCGACTAGAGAGGGGGCTATACTGGACCTGGTACTGGGGAATGAGCCCGGTCAGGTCTTCAAAGTTTTGATAGGGGAACATGTGGCAAATAGTGACCACAATTCTGTTAGCTTTAGGATAGTGATGGAAAAGGATGAGTGGTGTCCCAAGGGTAAGGTGTTGGATTGGGGGAAGGCTAACTTTAGTGGGATCAGGCAGAAATTGGCAGCTCTTTATTGGGAGAGGCTGTTTGAGGGTAAATCCACATCTGGTATGTGGCAGTCTTTTAAGGAACAGTTGTTAGGGCTACAGGACAAGCATGTGCCTGTAAAAAAGGATAGGAAGGGTAGGATTAGAGAACCGTGGATAACCAGGGAAATTGAGGGACTGGTCAAAAGTAAAGAGAGGCGTATGTTAGGTCCAAGCAACTAAAAACGGAGGGAGCTCTGGAGGAGTACAAAGAAAGTAGGAAAGTACTCAAACGGGGAATTAGAAGAGCAAAAAGGGGTCACGAAATGTTCTTGGCAGACAGGATTAAGGAGAATCCCAAGGCATTTTATTCATACGTTAGGAACAAAAGGGTTGTTAGGGAAAAAATCGGACCTCTGAGGAACAAACGTGGGGCCTTATGCTTGGAGCCCAAAGAAGTAGGGGAGATCCTAAATGAATACTTTGCGTCGGTATTCACAAAGGAGAGGGATGTGTTGACTGGGAGTGATTCGGACGGGAGTGTTGAACCGTTGGAGAAAATCGCCATTACAAAGGAGGAAGTGTTAGGTTTGTTAGAGAATATAAAGACTGACAAATCCCCAGGGCCTGATGGAATCTATCCAAGGCTGCTCAGGGAGACGAGAGGTGAAATCGTTGGGCCTCTGACGCGAATCTTTGTCTCGTCACTGGACGCAGGTGAGGTCCCAGAGGGTTGGAGGATAGCTAATGTGGTCCCGTTATTTAAGAAGGGGAGGAAGGATAACCCGGGTAATTATAGGTCGGTGAGCTTGACGTCCGTGGTGGGGAAGTTGTTGGAGAAGTTTCTTAGAGATAGGATGTATGCGCATTTAGAAAGGAATAAACTCATTAACGATAGTCAGCATGGTTTTGTGGGAGGGAGGTCATGCCTCACTAACCTGGTGGTGTTTTTTGAAGAAAAGACCAGAGTGGTTGACGAAGGAAGGGCCGTGGATGTTGTCTATATGGACTTCAGTAAAGCGTTTGACAAAGTCCCTCATGGTAGGCTAGTGAAAAAGGTTGGATCTCATGGGATAAAGGGGGAGGTGGCTCGATGGGTGGAGAACTGGCTTGGTCATAGAAGACAGAGGGTGGTAGTGGAAGGGTCATTTTCCGGCTGGAGGCCTGTGACGAGTGGTGTTCCGCAGGGCTCTGTATTGGGACCTCAGCTGTTTGTGATTTATATAAATGATCTGGAAGAAGGAGTAACTGGGGTGATCAGTAAGTTTGCGGACGACACAAAACTGGCAGGACTTGCAGATAGTGAGGAACATTGTCAGAGGCTACAGAAGGATATAGATAGGCTGGAAATTTGGGCAAAGAAATGGCAGATGGAGTTCAATCCTGATAAATGCGAAGTGATGCATTTTGGTGGGTAAAATGTAGGGAGGAGCTACACGATAAATGGAAGAACCATAAAGGGTGCAGAGACGCAGAGGGACCTGGGTGTGCAAGTCCACAGATCTTTGAAGGTGACGTCACAGGTGGAGAAGGTGGTGAAGAAGGCATATGGCATGCTTGCCTTTATAGGACGGGGCATCGAGTATAAAAGATGGGGTCTGATTTTGCAGATGTATAGAACGTTGCCGGTACCACGTGATAGCGAGTTGAGGAACAGGGAGAGAGTGCAGTTAAATATGTGGTTGCAGGGATGGTGTAGGAGGGAGGGTTTCAGATACGTGGATAATTGGAACACGTTCTGGGGAAGGTGGGACCTGTACAAACAGGACGTGGTGCACCTGAACCAGAGGGGCACCAATATCCTCGGAGGGAAATTTGTTACGGCTCTTCAGGGGGGTTTAAACTAATTTGTCAGGGGAGTGGGAAAGGGAGTTGTAGTCCAGAAGTCAGTGAGGGTGGTGAGGTATTGGGGAAGGTATCCGGGTCAAGGGTGGGTACTGGTAGACAGGAAGGTGCGTTGAAGTGTGTCTACTTCAATGCAAGGAGCATCCGGAACAAGGTAGATGAACTTGGGGCGTGGATTGGTACTTGGGACTACGATGTTGTGGCCATTACGGAGACGTGGGTAGAACAAGGACAGGAATGGTTGTTGGACGTTCCGGGGTATAGATGTTTCACTAAGTGTAGGGAAGCTGGTAAAAGAGGTGGAGGAGTGGCATTGTTAATCAAGGATAGTTTAACGGCTGCGGAAAGGCACTTCGTGGGGGATCTGCACACTGAGGTAATATGGGCTGAAGTTAGAAATAGGAAAGGAGCGGTCACGTTGCTAGGAGTTTACTATAGGCCCCGAAATAGTAATAGAGATGTGGAGGAAGAAATTGCTAAGCAGATTATGGATATGTGTGGGGGTCACAGGGTAGTTGTCATGGGGGACTTTAACTTTCCAAATATTGATTGGAACCTTTGTAGGTCAAATAGTTTGGATGGGGCAGTTTTTGTGCAGTGTGTGCGGGAGGGTTTCCTGACACAATATGTGGATGGGCCGACTAGAGGTGAGGCCACATTGGATTTGGTACTGGGAAATGAACCGGGCCAAGTGTTAGATTTGGTTGTGGGAGAGCAATTTGGAGATAGTGACCACAATTCGGTGTCTTTTGTTATTGCAATGGAGAGGGATAGGGCCGTACGGCAGGGCAAGGTTTACAATTGGGGGAGGGGTAATTATGATGCGATTAGGCAAGAATTAGGGGGCATAAGTTGGGAACAGAAACTGTCAGAGAAAGGAACTAATGAAAAGTGGAATTTTTTCAAGGAACAAATACTGGATGTCCTTGATAGGTATGTTCCTGTCAGGCAGGGAGGAAATGGCCGAGTGAGGGAACCATGGTTCACAAAAGAGGTGGAATGTCTTGTGAAAAGGAAGAGGGAAGCTTATGTAGGGATGAGGAAACAAGGTTCAGATGGCTCGATTGAGGGTTACAAGTTAGCAAGGAATTAGCTGAAAAAGGGGCTTAGGAGAGCTCGGAGGGGACATGAGAAGTCCTTGGCGGGTCGGATCAAGGAAAACCCCAAGGCTTTTTACTCTTATGTGAGGAATAAAAGAATGACCAGTGGAAGTGGGAAGTTATGTGTGGAACCGGAGGAGATTGGTGAAGCATTGAACCAATATTTCTCTTCGGTGTTCACGCAAGGGGACATGAATATAGCTGAGGAGGACACTGGGTTTCAGGGGAGTAGAATTGACAGTATTACAGTGGATAAGGAGGATGTGCAGGATATTCTGGAGGGTCTGAAAATAGATAAATCCCCTGGTCCGGATGGGATTTATCCAAGGATTCTCTGGGAGGCAAGAGAAGTGATTGCAGAGCCTCTGGCTCTGATCTTCAGGTCGTCGTTGGCCTCCGGTATAGTACCAGAAGATTGGAGGTTAGCGAATGTTGTCCCATTGTTTAAGAAGGGGAACAGAGACTTCCCCGGGAATTATAGACCGGTGAGTCTCACTTCTGTTGTCGGCAAGATGTTGGAAAAAATTATAAGGGATAGGATTTATAGTTATTTGGAGAGTAATGAATTGATAGGTGATAGTCAGCATGGTTTTGTGGCAGGTAGGTCGTGCCTTACTAACCTTATTGAGTTTTTTGAGAAAGTGACCAAGGAGGTGGATGGGGGCAAGGCAGTGGACGTGGTATATATGGATTTTAGTAAGGCGTTTGATAAGGTTCACCATGGTAGGCTTCTGCAGAAAATGCAGATGTATGGGATTGGGGGTGATCTAGGAAATTGGATCAGGAATTGGCTAGCGGATAGGAAACAGAGGGTGGTGGTTGATAGTAAATATTCATCATGGAGTGCGGTTACAAGTGGTGTACCTCAGGGATCTGTTTTGGGGCCACTGCTGTTTGTAATATTTATTAATGACCTGGATGAGGGTATAGTTGGGTGGATTAGCAAATTTGCTGATGACACCAAAGTCGGTGGTGTGGTAGACAGTGAGGAAGGGTGTCGTAGTTTGCAGGAAGACTTAGACAGGTTGCAATGTTGGGCCGAGAGGTGGCGGATGGAGTTTAATGCGGAGAAGTGTGAGGTGATTCACTTTGGTAGGAATAACAGATGTGTTGAGTATAGGGCTAACGGGAGGACTTTGAATAGTGTGGAGGAGCATAGGGATCTAGGTGTATGTGTACATAGATCCCTGAAAGTTGGGAATCAAGTAGATAAGGTTGTTAAGAAGGCATATGGTGTCTTGGCGTTTATTGGTAGGGGGATTGAATTTAGGAGTCGTAGCGTTATGTTGCAACTGTACACAACTCTGGTGCGGCCGCACTTGGAGTACTGTGTGCAGTTCTGGTCCCCACATTACAGGAAGGATGTGGAGGCTTTGGAGAGGGTGCAGAGGAGGTTTACCAGGATGTTGCCTGGTATGGAGGGGAGATCCTATGAGGAGAGGCTGAGGGACTTGGGATTGTTTTCGCTGGAAAGGCGGCGGCTAAGAGGGGATCTTATTGAAACATATAAGATGATTAGAGGTTTAGATAGGGTGGATAGTGATAGCCTTTTTCCTCTGATGGAGAAATCCAGCACGAGGGGGCATGGATTTAAATTGAGGGGGGGTAGTTATAGGACCGATGTCAGGGGTAGGTTCTTTACCCAGAGAGTGGTGAGGGATTGGAATGCCCTGCCAGCATCAGTTGTAAATGCGCCTAGTTTGGGGGCGTTTAAGAGAGCCGTAGATAGATTCATGGACGAAAAGAAATTGGTTTAGGTTTTTTTTTGTAACTGGTCGGTGCAACATCGTGGGCCGAAGGGCCTGTTCTGCGCTGTAATGTTCTATGTTCTATGTTCTATGACCAGGGTGAGGTTAGGGCCGGTCAAGGACAGTAGTGGGAACTTGTGTATGGAGTCAGTAGAGATAGGCGAGGTGATGAATGAATACTTTTCTTCAGTGTTCACCAAGGAGAGGGGCCATGTTTTTGAAGAAGAGAAGGTGTTACAGGCTAATAGGCTGGAGGAAATAGATGTTCGGAGGGAGGATGTCTTGGCAGTTTTGAATAAACTGAAGGTCGATAAGTCCCCTGGGCCTGATGAAATGTATCCTAGGATTCTTTGGGAGGCAAGGGATGAGATTGCAGAGCCTTTGGCGTTGATCTTTGGGTCCTCGCTGTCCACGGGGATGGTACCAGAGGACTGGAGAATGGCGAATGTTGTTCCTCTGTTTAAGAAAGGGAATAGAAATGACCCTGGTAATTATAGACCGGTTAGTCTTACTTCGGTGGTTGGTAAATTGATGGAAAGGGTCCTTAGGGATGGGATTTACGACCATTTAGAAAGATGCGGATTAATCCGAGATAGTCAGCACGGATTCGTGAAGGGCAAGTCGTGCCTCACAAATTTGATAGAATTTTTTGAGGAGGTAACTAAGTGTGTTGATGAAGGTAGGGCAGTTGATGTCATATACATGGATTTTAGTAAGGCGTTTGATAAGGTCCCCCATGGTCGGCTTATGATGAAAGTGAGGAGGTGTGGGATCGAGGGAAAGTTGGCCGATTGGATAGGCAACTGGCTGTCTGACCGAAGACAGAGGGTGGTGGTCGATGGAAAATTTTCGGATTGGAGGCAGGTTGCTAGCGGTGTGCCGCAGGGATCAGTGCTTGGTCCTCTGCTCTTTGTGATTTTTATTAATGACTTAGAGGAGGGGGCTGAAGGGTGGATCAGTAAATGTGCTGATGACACCAAGATTGGTGGAGTAGTGGATAAGGTGGAGGGCTGTTGTAGGCTGCAAAGAGACATAGATAGGATGCAAAGCTGGGCTGAAAAATGGCAAATGGAGTTTAACCCTGAAAAATGTGAGGTGATTCATTTTGGTAGGACAAATTTAAATGTGGATTACAGGGTCAAAGGTAGGGTTCTGAAGACTGTGGAGGAACAGAGAGATCTTGGGGTCCATATCCACAGATCTCTAAAGGTTGCCACTCAAGTGGATAGAGCTGTGAAGAAGGCCTGTAGTGTGTTAGCTTTTATTAACAGGGGGTTGGAGTTTAAGAGCCGTGGGGTTATGCCGCAGCTGTACAGGACCTTGGTGAGACCACATTTGGAATATTGTGTGCAGTTCTGGTCACCTCACTATAAGAAGGATGTGGAAGCTCTGGAAGGAGTGCAGAGAAGATTTACCAGGATGCTGCCTGGTTTGGAGGGTAGGTCATATGAGGAAAGGTTGAGGGAGCTAGGGCTATTCTCTCTGGAGCGGAGGAGGCTGAGGGGAGACTTAATAGAGGTGTATAAAATGATGAAGGGGATAGATAGAGTGAACGTTCAAAGACTATTTCCTCGGGTGGATGGAGCTATTACAAGGGGGCATAACTATAGGGATCGTGGTGGGAGATACAGGACGGTTATCAGAGGTAGGTTATTTACGCAGAGAGTGGTTGGGGTGTGGAATGGACTGCCTGCAGTGATAGTGGAGTCAGACACTTTAGAAACATTTAAGCGGTTATTGGATAGGCACATGGAGCACACCAGGATGATAGGGAGTGGGATAGCTTGATCTTGGTTTCAGATAAAGCTCGGCACAACATCGTGTGCCGAAGGGCCTGTTCTGTGCTGTACTGTTCTATGTTCTATGTTCTATGGTTCGGCCGCATTTGGAATACTGCGTCCAGTTCTGGTCGCCACACTACCAGAAGGACGTGGAGGCTTTGGAGAGAGTACAGAGGAGGTTTACCAGGATGTTGCCTGGTATGGAGGGGCTTGATTATGAGGAGAGATTGGGGAAACTGGGGTTGTTCTCCTTGGAAAGACGGAGGATGAGGGGAGACTTAATAGAGGTGTATAAAAGTATGAAAGGCATAGATAGGGTGAACGGTGGAAAGCTTTTCCCCGGGTCGGTGGTGACGTTCACGAGGGGTCATAGGTTCAACGTGAAGTGGGGGGGGGGGGGGGCGGGGAGGTTTAACACGGAGATCAGAAGGGCATATTTTACACAGTGGGTCGTGGGGGCCTGGAATGTGTTGCCAGGCAAGGTGGTGGAGGCGGACACACTGGGAACGTTTAAGACTTATCTCGACAGCTATATGAACGGAGTGGGAATGGAGGGATACAAAAGAGTGGTCTAGTTTGGACCAGGGAGCGGCGCGGGCTAATTGTTCTTTGTTTCTCGTTTCAAGGCTTCATTCTATGATCATCTTGCTGGTGCCAGTACAGAGCGAGACTGCGGATAGTTGGGAACCTGTCTCGGGGGCAGGGAATTCAGATGTTGTTCGTAAAGCAGAAGTGGAAATGAATAGGGTTGGGAAGCATTTTCTGATCAGGGCCAGTGTGATCTCCTGGACTCGTTTCGATCGCCTCAGGGGATCGGAGAGGAATTGCCCAGATTTTTTTTTCCCATATTGGCCCTGTGGTTTTCACTCTGGGTTTTCGCCTCTCCCTGGAGATCACATGGTCTGGAATGGGGGGGTGGGGGTGAGTTAATAGGTTGTGATGAACAAAGCATCGTAGCTGTGAGGGACAGCTCGGTGGATAGGATATTAGGATGTAGATGGGCTGGAAAATTGGGCGGGGATCCTGGATTCAGGATTCAATCCTGGACCGGGGAGCGGCGCGGGCTTGAAGGGCCGAAGGGCCTGTTCCTGTGCTGCATTGTTCTTTGTTCTTTGTTCTTTATCTGATGCAGCAGTCTTTGGTGCGGCACCATGTCAAATGCCTTCTGGAAATCCAGATACACCACATCCACAGGTTCCCCATTGTCCACTGCGCATGTAATGTTCTCAAAGAATTGCGCCAAAGTCATCAAACATGACCTGCCCCTCATGAACCCATGCCCATTCTTACCACTGGGACAATTTATATCCAAATGTCACGCTATTTCTTCCTTCATGATAGATTCAAGCATTCTCCCGACTGCAGAAGTTAAGCTCATCAGCCTATTGCTACGGCCTTTTGTCTACCTCTGTTTTTAAACAGTGGCGTCACTTTGCTGTTTTCCAATCTGTGGGAACCAACCTAGTGTCCAGCGAATTTTGGTAAATTACCACCAGTGCATTTGTTACTTCCCCCGCCATCCCTTTTAGTATCCTGGGTGCATTCCATTAGGACCAGGAGACTTGTCTACCTTTAGCCCCATTAGCTTGCCCAACATTACCTCTTTCTTGGTAATGATAGTTTCTAGTTCCTCACCTGCCATGGCCTTTCTGTCATATAGGCCACCAAATAATAACATCATGGTGGGGCGAGAAATAATTCAATAAATAACTAATGCAGTTCATTGATCACTTTGGTTTCCAGAGCCGTTCAGCTCCTGATCTCATTTCATTTATAATTCAAACAAAGAGAGTTGGGCTCATGATGACAGCCTCTCACATCGTGGCAGCTTATCAGCGAGAGGATTTGAGTATCGGGATCGGGATTCTGTGCTGCAATTGTACAGTGCATTAATGAGGCAACACCAGGAGTCGTGTGCAGTTTTGTTGTCTTTATTTTAGGAAGGATGTCCATGCCTTAGAGGGAATGCATCGACGGTTTTCCAAGTTCCATGTGTGAGAACATGTGGCGGCGATTTTACCGTCGCGTTGCGCCCGTTTTCTGGTGCAATGCAGTGGGAAAGAGGGGCATAAAGCGCTTAGCGACAGTCGCGAAAACCAATGGCATTTTACGAGCGCCAGATTTCCTGCGCAGTTCACCTATCGCCAGAAATGGGCGAGAGGCAGGTTAATATATTTAAATTTATTTGAATACTGTTTAACATCTGCTTAGTGAACTGATGTAATATACTAGTTTCAAATGTCACCCATTTCCTCAGACTCCACGCATAAATTTCCTCCTTTGGCTATAAGAGGGCCAACCCTCTCGCTAACAATGCTTATGTCTATATCGATATGTAAAAGGCTTTAGGATTTTCCATAATCCTGCAGGCCAATTCCTTTTTGTGACCCCTTTTAGCCCTCCTGACTCCCTGCTTTAGTTTCTTCCTCCTTTCCTTGGATTCGACACTTGCTTCGTGTGTTCCCAACCTACCAGCCTTGACGAATGCTTCCTTTTTCTCGTTGACGAGGCTCAAAATATCTCTTGATATTCAAGGTTCCCGAAACTTGCCATAATTATCCTTCATACTTCCAGAAAGATGCCGGGACTGAGTTCCTATCAGATTACACTTGGAAGCTTCCCACATGGCAGATGTTTATTTGCCATCAAACACCTGCCTCGAATCTTCATTATTAAGTTCCTACCTAATGTTGTTGAATTCAGCCTTTCCCCATTTCACACCTTCACCTGAGTTCAACACTCATCTTTCTCCATCAGTACGTTAAAGTTTACTGAATTGTGGTCACTGTTCCCGAACTACTCCTCGACTGAATCATGGACCATCTGGCTGGTCTCATTCCCCAAAAACAGTTCACGTACGACCCCTTCCCTAGTTGGACTATGTATATCCTCTTTCAAGAAGACCTCCAGGATGCCCCACATAAATTCTTCCCCATCCACGTCCCTCGCACATTCGCTTCTATCAGCAAATGTGTGTAATTATGTGTGTTTTTTTGTGTGTGTGTATGTGTGTTTGTTTGTGTGTGTGTGTGTGTGCGCGCGCGCGTGTGCATGGGTATGTATGTGTGCATGTGAAATTGTATGTGCTGGGTGTGCGTGTGTGTGTGCGTGCGGCCTGTGTGTGCGACTGAGTATATGAGTGTGCGCACCTATGAGCGTGCGAGTGCCTGTATGTGTGTGAGCGTGTGTATGAGTCTCGGTGTGTGCTTTTGTTTCTGCTTCAGTGGAAAAAATGGGGATTTGTTCAATTTTGTTAAACTTTGGGCGTCATGCACTTCCCGCAATTTCTATGACCCTGAATTGTTGGAGAACGAATGATTGCTCGGTCAGGTGACATGAGTTCTTCCACTTTGAGTTTTGGGCTGGCTGCAGTTTTGGTTTGAAGGTGTTTTGACATCAGTCTGAAAGACAGTTATTTTTGCGTTTCTCTCCATCGTGTTGTATGTTAAACTGCTGGCAGGCTGGACATCGGTCTTCTTACCTTCCTGGAGCGAAAAGCTCTGCTGTTGTTGGTTTGCTAGCATGTAATAAGAGTGTATCCGACTCTTCAAGTCACTTGCTGGGAACAATTATAGGCCAGCAATGGCATTGACTCTGTGTCGAGGGCTGCTGGAGACTGCAAGGCTGCGAAGTCAGAGTTTCAATTCTCCAACGAAAGGACGAAGTTCCAGCCTCACGTGTGTCGTCTCATTTTCTGTGTTAAACCTGTGGTAGGGGTATGTTTATAACGAGGTTTGTTTGGTTGGATCATTCCATATACTTGTCAAAGTTTATACAGTATCATGGTTGTTTTTTTATCTTGTGTTCAATTGGTAAAAGTTATTGTGATATGTTAACTGTATTTTTACAAAATGGCCGCGATCCGAATCATGCCCGAAACGGCACAATGGCGATTTAAATGCATTTGCATGCATTTCAATTGAATTAATGAAAAGCCCGCCCAGCTTTATCAGCATTTCGCCCTTGACCCAGCGTTCGCCAATCCAGAGTCTCGCTGAAACGGACATGCTGAATAAAAGTCTAATTCTGGCGCTCCAGCAGCTGAAGAGGTGCGTTCAGAGCTTCCAACGGCTCTATGACTCAGATCGTTGTCTGCTTGGGGGCGGGGTGGGGGTAGGTAGGCGGCCAGCTCATTGTCTGGTGAGGGGGGTGGATGGAGGAAGATGCGGGTCAGATGTACCTCTGCGAGGGCAATGGGGAAGGGGATTGAAGCCAGATCATTGTCTGGGGAGGAGTCCGTGAGGGAGGAGGAGGCGGGTCAGTTGTATTGCTGTGGGGGGAGGGAGGGCAGTGAGACCAGATCATTCTCTTGGGGGTGCGGCGGAGTTAGGCCAGATCAATCTCTTGGGCAGGGGGGGTGGGCAGGAGGAAGGCGGATAAGCTGTATCTCTGGGGGGCGGGGGGGGGGGTAGGGGGAGGCCGAATGGATCTCTGGTGGGGGGAATGGGGGAGGGCAGGGGAGGGTGGGCTGCCACTCTGCGGGCAATCTGTGGGGGGGAAGGGGGCAGGGGGTCACGATCGGTTTGGGTCGTGGGTGGGTGGGTGGATAAGGGGGACCGTGATGTCTGTTGGGGCCATTACTCCCGGTTTTTGCTCCTGGGTCGCTTTCTCCACTGTTTACGGCCGGGGAGCGATCTGACATGGCGCGCTTTTTCAATTTATTTTCTAACTGCGCATGCGCAGTTCAGAGCTCCGATCGATTCGGGTGCGCTCAGCCCCGCCCACATCGCGAATAGGACTCGCGAGTACCTTACACATTTGGCACAGGCTCAGAAGGAAAAGCTGATGTTTACTTTGTCCAGGATTCAGCAGCCGAAAGTCTCGATCAATCACATTAAATTAGTGGAGGTGGAGGTGGAGAAGGAGAACAATGATGTGAACAAAGATATTGAGCAGGTGTGGAGACATACAAGCCAATCTGACCGTTGCTGATTTGTTCAAATTGTCTGAATGTAAATTGCAGGATGATGAAAAAAAAAGCTGCTCATAACCGATACAAAGAGAAATGCAGATGCATTAACAGTCATGTGTAATCTCAAAAAGGAGGTTGAGGAGTGGAAGCATCGGGCTAATGTGAACCGAACAAGGTACAACAGCGTGAAGTAAGACTGTTTTCCAAGATTGTGCCACCATTTAAATGAACTGCTGGCATAATGATTCTGTATAGTGAGCAGAGATGTGGCTACCGAGTGAAACAGGACTGTATACAGTTGGTGTTCGAGTAAATTTAACTGGTTTGCACAGTAGTGATCTTTGAAAGCACAGTCAAAATGTGATCTGACAGCAATGAAGACAAATTGTTGTGCGTCTTTGCCAAAGAATATGCAGAAACTGATGACGTAAGATCAAGGTCAAACAAAGTGTTCTAATTGCTTACCAGAGGAGGAGTTCTGGCCAATGAATAAGAAAGATGACAGAGATAAAATTACATTTCCGAATGACCCAGATCGTTTTCTCCTCCTGATCCTGCCAAGTTCTTGGAGAACATTACCAAAGCTAATTTATCATCACAACAACGAAAGTGCATTTGGATTGAGAATCAATGTCGGATTAAGAACTGAAGGAGTTTGTAGATCAATCGGTTCGTCAAATATGTGATTTTAAAAGGTGTTTCAGTGGAAAACAAGGACAGAAATGAGTATAGTAGTGTAATCTCAGCATGTTTTGATTTTGTATCAGGCATATGCGTTTGTTGCAGAATAGTCGCAGCGTGAAACAGAAAGGTTTTAAACATGAAACCATCTTTGAATGTTGATAGTCCATTTATTTCTGAAGCGGGAGGTGTCACGCTAGTTTGTCTTTGAGAACTGTATTTTTAATCATGTTTCTGAAATCATAGAAATCATAGAAACCCTACAGTGCAGAAGGAGGCCATTCGGCCCATCGAGTCTGCACCGACCACAATCCCACCCCACATATTTTACCCGCTAATCCCTCTAACCTACGCATCCCAGGACTCTAAGGGGCATTTTTTAAAAACCTGGCCAATCAACCTAACCCGCACATCTTTGGACTGTGGGAGGAAACCGGAGCACCCGGAGGAAACCCACGCAGACACGAGGAGAATGTGCAAACTCCACACAGACAGTGACCCGACCCGGGAATCGAACCCGGGACGCTAGAGCTGTGAAGCAGCAGTGCTAACCACTGTGCTATAAGCGGACTCAGATCTCTCTGCTTCAAAGTCCCTTATGGTTTAAATGAGGTTTTGTTTATTTTTACCTTGGGACTCATGCTCTTCCTGGGATTCTTATGATCCTGAATAGTCGGAGAAAGAATAATTGACAGCTCAGTTAACAGGAGTTGTTTAACTTGAGATTCACACGGATGATCCCAGGAATGGTAGGCCTGACATACGATGAACGTCTGAGGATCGTGGGATTATATTCATTGGAGTTTAGGAGGTTGAGGGGAGATCTGATAGAAACTTACAAGATAATGAACGGCTTAGATAGGATGGACGTAGGGAAGTTGTTTCCATTAACAGGGGAGACTAGGACGCGGGGGCACAGCCTTAGAATAAAAGGGAGTCACTTTAGAACAGAGATGAGGAGAAATTTCTTCAGCCAGAGAGTGGTGGGTCTGTGGAATTCATTGCCACAGAGGGCTGTGGAGGCCGAGACGTTGAGCGTCTTCAAGACAGAAATTGATAAGTTCTTGATTTCTCGAGGAATTAAGGGCTATGGGGAGAGAGCGGGTAAATGGAGTTGAAATCAACCATGATTGAATGGTGGAGTGGACTCGATGGGCCGAATGGCCTTACTTCCGCTCCTATGTCTTATGGTCTTATGGTCTAACTTTGAGTTTTGGGCTGCTGGATGCACTTTTGGTTTAGAAGGTGCTTGGACATCAGACTGAACAATTCTGTTTCTGTGCTTCCCTCCACAGTAATGTAAATTATTCTGGCATGCTGAAAGCTGGTCTTCTTGGACTGAAACTTCGACTGTTGGTGTTTTGCTAGCGAGCAACTAAAGTGTCTCTGTCTCTTGAAGTGCTTTGCTGAGAACAGAAAAGTGTCCAGCAATGGCATTGTCTCTATCTCGAGAGCTGTTGGAGTTAAAAGGCTGCAAAGTCAGGCTTTCAATTCTCCAAACAAAGGACTAAGTTCCAGCATCACGTGGACAGTCTTTTTTTTAGCTGTTAAACCTTTGACTGGGATATGTTGATATGGAGGTTTGTTTGTTTGGAACATTTCATCTCTTCAAATTGTAATATTTATGATCCAGGAGGACCTCATAAAACAGTTTGGAGTTTCTGACTTGGATATTATAGCAGTGTGTGTGTGTGTGTGCATGTTTGTGCCTGTCAGTGTATGTGTGTGGGGCTGGTTCTCGGTGCGGGTGTGTGTGGTTGTGGCTCTTTGTATGCCTTTGTGTGACGGTTTGCTTTCAGTGTAAGTGTGTGAATGTTGGGGTGGGTGCAAATTTGTTAGTCTGCGTGTGTGCGTGGGTGGGTTTCGTCCTGCATGTCATAGAAACCCTACAGTGCAGGAAGAGGCGATTCGGCCCATCGAGTCTGCACCGACCGCAATCCCACCCAGGCCCTACCCTCATATCCCTACATATTTTACCCGCTAATCCCTCTAACCTACACATCTCAGGACACTAAGGGGCAATTTTAGCATGGCCAATCAACCTAACCCGCACATCGTTGGACTGTGGGAGCAAACCGGAGCACCTGGAGGAAACCCACGCAGACACAAGGATAATGTGCAAACTCCACACAGACAGTGACCCGAGCCGGGAATCGAACCCAAGTCTCTGGACCTGTAAGCAGCAGTGCTAACCCCGGTGCTACCGTGCCGCCCTGCCGATTTCTGGCGTGGAGCTGACGGCGCCGGATATCCGGTTTCCAGAGAGTCACAAAGGTGACAGCGGCAAGCGGGAAGCCCGCGAGACATCCTCCGCTTGCGTCTCTCAGCCAGCTGTGATGCTAAAGTAGTGGAGAGGCTCGGAGAATCGCGGGGAGTGTATTTGTCTTGGAGACTGTTTCCTTTTTTCTGTGCCTTTGTCGGTTTGTGTTTCTGTGACTTTGCAATCCTGTGTATGTCGGAGATTTTGAGTGTGTGTTCCTTTGACTCACGGAGAATTTGTGTGCGTGCGCCTGTGTTCCTGTTCCTCCAGGAGAAATTGTATGTGTGACTTTGTGTTCCTGTGACTCGAGCAGAGTTTGTGTGTGTGAGTTTGTTGTCTTCTGCCTCGAGGAGAATTTGTGTGCATCTGTTTGTGTTCCTGTGTCTCTCGGAGAATTTGCGCTTTTTTTTTTCATTCGTGTGACATGGGCGTCGCTGTCTGGCCAGCATTCATTGCCCATCCCTGGTGGCTTTGAGAAGGTAATTGTGAGCTGTCTTTTGAATGGCTGCAGTCCATGTTCTGTGGGTTGTCCCACAATGCTGTTAAGGAGAGAATTCCAGGGTTTTGACCCAGCGACTGTGAAGGAACGGCGATATATTTCCAAGTCAAGGAGGTGAGTGACTTGGAGGCGACTTGCAGGTCGTAGCATTCCCATATATCTGCTGCCCTGGCCTTCCAGATGCAAGTGTTCGTGGGTTTGGAACATGCTGCCCAAGGATCTTTGGTGAATTGCTGTCGTGCATCTTGTAGATGCTACTGAGCGTTGGTGGTGGATGGATTGCATGTTTGTCGATGTGGTATCAATCAAGCAGGCTTCTTTGCCCTGGATGGTGGCAAGCTTCTCGAGTGTTGTTTGAGCTGCACCTATCCAGGCAAGTGGACTCTTCCATCAAACTCCTGCCTTGTAGATAGTGGATAGATTTTGGGGAGTCAGGAGGTGAATTACTCGCCGCAGTATCCCGAGCCTTTGACCTGCTCTTGGAACCACTGTGTTTATGTGGTGAGGCCAGTTGAGTTTCTGGTCAATGGTAACCTCACCGATGTTGACAGTGGGGGATTCAGCGATGGTTCCACCATTGAATTTCAAAGGGCAGTGGTTAGAATGTCTCTTATTGGTGATGGTCGTTGCCGAGCATTTGTGTGGCGCAAATGTTATTTTCCACTTGTCAGCCAAGCCTGGATATTGTCCAGATCATGTTGCATTTGAACATGCACTCTTTCAGTATATGAGGCGTCACGAATGGTGCTAAACATTGTGCAATCATCGGGGAACATCCGCATTTTTGACCTTATGATGGAGGGAAAGTCATTGATGAATTAGCTGAAGATTGTTGGACCTAGGGCACTACCATGAGGGACTCCTGTAGAGATATCTTGGAACTGAGATGACTGACCCTCCACAACCACAACCATCTTCATATGTATCAGGCATGACTCAAACCTGGGAGTTTGCCCTCTGAAAACCATTCGTTCCAGTTTCGCTTGGGCTCATTGATGCCACACTCTGCCGAGCTTGATGTCAAGGGCTGTCATTCTCACCTCACCACTGGAATTCAGCTCTTTTGTCCATGTTTTAACGAAGGCTGTAATGAGGTCAAGAGTTGTGTGAAACTGGCGAAACCCAAACTGGGCGGAACTGAGCAGGTTACTGCTGAGCAGATGCTGCTTGATAGCACTGTTGATGACGTCCTCCATTACTTTTCCTGATGATCAAGTGTAGACTGATTGGGCGGTAACACTCTGGGTTAGATTTGTCCTGCTTTTTGTGTACAGGACATACCCGGGCAATTTTCTACATTGTTGATTGATGCCAGTGTTATGTAGATGTAACTGTACTGGAAGAGCTTGGACAGAGGATCGGCATGTTCTGGCGCAAAAGTCTTCAGTTCTATTGCCACAATGCTGTCAGGGTCCATTGCCTTTTCAGTCTCCAGTGTCTTCAACTGTTTCTTGAAATCACGTGCTGTGAATCGAATTGGCTGGAAACTGGCGTTGGAGATGCTGGGGAACACTGGAGGCGTCAGAGATGGTTCATCCAGTCGTTACGTCTGGCTGAAGATTGCTGCGAATACTTCAGCCTTATCTTTTGCACTGATGTGCTGGGTTCCTCCATAATTTAGGATGAGGGTATCTGTGGAGTCTCCTCCTCCAGTGAGTTGCTTAATTGTCCACTATCATTCTCGACTGGATGTGGAAGGACTGGACGTCCAAGACCTTAGATCTGATCCGTTGGTTGTGGGACCGCCGAGCTCTCTCTATCAATTGTTTTTTCGCCATTTGGCACGCAAGTAGTCCTGCTTGGTAGCTTCACTAGGTATTTTTAGGTATGCCTGCTTCTGCACCTGGAATGCCATTCCACACTCTCCCTTGAACCAGGGTTGATCCCCTGGCTTGATGGTATTGTTTAGTGGGGGATATGCCGGTCCATGAGGTTGCAGATTGTGGAGTACAATTCCACTGCTGTTGATGGTCACAGCGCCTCATTGATGCCCAGTCTTGATTTGCAATATCGGTTCAAAATCTATCCCATTCATCATGCATCGTGCCACACAAAGCAGTGGAGGTTATTCTCAATGTGAAGGCGGGACTTCGTCTCAACAAGGACTGTGTGGTTGTCACTCTTACCGATTCCATCATGAGCCGATGCATCTGCAGCTGGCAGATTGGAAAGCATGAAGTCAAGTATGTGATTTCCTCTTGTTGGTTCATTCACCATCTGTTACAGACCCAGTCTAGCAGTTATATACTTTCGGACCTGACCAGCTCGATCACTAGTGCTGCTGCCACTCTTGGTGGTGGACATTGAAATGCCCCACCCAGAGTACATTCTGCGTCCTTGCTACCTTCAGTGCGACCTCCGAGTGTTGTTGAATATGGTGGAATACTGATCCATCAGCCAAATGTGGGCGGTAAATGGAGACCAGTAAGAGTTTTCCTTGCCGATGTTTAAATGAAGACATGAGAATTGATGGGGTCCAGAGTCGATGTTAAGGACTCCCAGGGCAACTCCTTCCCAACTGTGTTCCACTGTGCCGCCACATCTGCACGGTCTGTCCTTCCGATGGGACAGGACAAATCGAGGGATGGTAGCGGTGATACCTGGAGTGTTGCCTATAAGTTATGATTCCGTGAGAATGATTATGTCAGGCTGTTGCTTGATTAGTCTGTGAGACAGCTCTTCCAAATTTGGCACTAGCCCCAGATGTTAGTAAGGAGGATGTTCCAGGGTCGACAGGGCTGTTTGATTTGCCGTTGTCTTTTCCAGTGCTTCGGTTGATGCCAGGTTGTCCGTCCATTTTCATTTCTTTGTGGAGACTTTGTTGCGATTGTTACAAATGAGTGGCTTGCTCGGCAGTTTCATAGGCAGTTGGGAGTCAAACACATTAATGTGGCTCTGGTGTCACATGTAGGCTAGACTGGGTAAGGACGGCACAAAAGGACATTAGTGAACCAGATGGTTTTTTTCTGACAATCGACAATGTTTTCATGATCATCAGTAGACTCATAATTCCAGATTATTTTACTGAATTTAAATTCCACCATCTGCCGTGGCGGGATTCGAACCCAGGTCCCCAGAACAATGTCTGGGTTTGGGGTGAATGATCGAGTGATGATACCACTGGCCCTTCACCTCCCATGTGTGCTTGTGTTCTAATGTCTCTCGGAGAGTTTGTATGTGTGGGTTTGTGTACCTCTGCCTCTCGGAGGCTTTGGATCTGCGTTTGTCACCCTGTGTCTCTATGAATGTTTGTATGCATGTGTTTGTGTTCCTCTGTCTCTAGGAGAGTTTGTTTGTGTGTGTTTGTGTCCTGTGTCTCTAGGAGAGATTGTGTGGGTGTGTGTGTTATTGTGTCTCTCGGAAAGTTTGTGTGGGTTTCCGTTCCTGTGGGTCTAGGAGATATTGTGTCTGGAATCACATTACGGTGTCTCTAGGAAAGTTTGTGGGTTTGTGTTTGTGTTTCTGTGTCTGCAGGAGACTGTGCATTCTTGTGCCTCTTGGAGCGTTTTTGTGTTTGGACTTGTGTTCCTCTGCCTCTCGGAGGATTTGTGCATGTGTGTTTATGTTCCAGTTTCTACAGGAGTGTTTGTCTGTTTATGTGTGTGGATGTGTTCCTGTCTCCCCGAGGAGGTTGTGTGTGTGTGTGTGTGTGTGTTTTTGTGCCTCTAGGAGAGTTTGGGTTTTGTTTGTGTTCCTGTGCCTCTACGAATATTTGTGTGTGTACGGGCGGGGGGAGGGGGGGGGCGTGTTCTTGCGCGGCTAGGAGAGTTTGTGTTTCTGAGTCTCAAGGAGAGTTTGTGAGTGGGTTTGTGTTCCTGTGTCTCTCGGAGAGATTGTTTGTGTGTGTGTGTGTGTGTATTTGTGCGTCTTTGTCAACACGATCTCAGTGAAATTAATGATTTCATCTCCAGCCTGTTGTATGATTTTACTTTTTATTTCTTTGCCTTCCAGTGAACATGCTCACATTTGTGACGCTGAAGAGCCGGAACTGTGGTCTGTCCAAATGCGTCACTCGATACCTGGTCGCCATGTCATTGGGGGATCTAATGGTCGTTTTTCTTGACCTGATATTGAGACACATTCCCATTGTTTATGCGGAACATTTTATATTCGTGAGCTCGATACCCACGTGTAATATCCACGCCGTCCTGCTTTTTGCAGCCACTGATTGTTCTGTCTGGTTCACCGTCACTTTCACCTTTGATCGATTTGTGGCCATTTGCTGTCCCAAGCTGAAAAGTAAATATTGCAATGAGAAAACGGCAGCTGTGGTTCTGGGAACAGTGAGTGTGCTCAGCTTTTCAAAGAACATTTTCTGGTATTTTATGTTATCCAGTAATTATTGGCTGTCGAATATACCCTGGTTTTGTGATTCTCCCCGATATGTTGAGGAGTCCCTGGCCTGGGTTGTAATCGTGTTGCTCCACTACATTCTGAACCCATGTGTTCCATTTGTCCTGATTTTGCTGCTCAATGTCTTCACCATCAGACATATTTTAGTGAGCAGCAGAGCCCGCAGGAGACTCCGAGCTCACAGCAGTGGGGAGAATCCCAGAGACCCCGAGATGGAGAGTCGAAGGAAATCTATCATTTTACTGCTTTCAATTTCAGCCAATTTCATGCTGTTATGGTCAATGACCATGGTTTATACGACTTCTGAACGGCGTTCGTGGTTGGGGTATCATACTGAATACTTTCCCTCTTGCTTTATGGAATTCGGCTTCATGCTGCAGCTCCTGAGTTGCTGCACAAACACTGCAATTTATGCTGTGACACAGACTCAGTTCAGACAGCAGATGAAAAATGTGTTGAAATTTCCCTTCACTAAAACACTTCAATTCATTTAAAGCTGAGAGGAAAACCCACCCGCACGGCCTCTCTATTTTCCTCTTGGACTTTCAAACTGTACGACACCAACCATCCTCATACGGATTGGACCGATGAAACATCGCCGTTAGCTGTGCTCTGAAACTGATCACTCCGCTTATCCATCATTGTGGTTCTTGACACTGACTGGACAGAAATGGGCCATTTGCCATTTCTCCTTTTCCATTGGTCAGCCAAACTGCCCATCGTCACAACCCCTCACCAGTTCCCAGTGTTTCTGCCACTTCATTGGCCAGTCAGCATGGTCATCATCTTCATCACTTACACAGATTGGATACAAATCCTCCAATCAGGAATAATGGTTCATGGTTGGTGGGCGGGGGGGGGGGGGGGGGGGGGAGAGGGGGTACCTAGGATGTGAGGTAACTGGTTTTGCACAAGCAGGTGCTGTACAGCAGCACCAGCCACAAGCTGAGCAAGGCCAACTGACTGACCGAGCAAGTGAGGCCAACTACAACAAAAATCAGGAAAAAAGTTAAAAGGAAGGAGAACTCAGGAAGTGTTAGAATCCAAAATGGAGGTCCAAAAACTAGCTGCAGGGCACTTTATCTGAATGCTCGTTGCATTCAAAACAAGGTAAATGAGTTGGCGGCGCAAATCATTGTGAACGAGTGTGATTTGGTGGACATTTCAGAGACATGGTTGCTGGATGGTCAAGATTGGGAGTTAAATGTCCAGGGCTATCAGACTGTTTGGAGGGACCGACAGGAAGGAAGGGAGGTGGTGTAGCTCTGATATTTAAGGATGACATCAGGGCGGTAGTGAGAGATGGTATAGGTTCTATGGACCAAAAGGTTGAATCCATTTGGGTGGAATTTAGAAATAGTAAGAAGAAAAAGTCACTGATGAGCATAGTCTATAGGCCACCAAATAATGACATCATGGTGGGGCGAGAAATAAACAGAGAAATAAATTCTGCATGTATATATGGTACAGCAATTATCGTGGGGGATTTTAATCTACAGATCAATTGGTCAAACCAAGTCGGCCAAGGCAGAGTTGAGGAAGAGTTCATAGAATGTATCCGCAATAGCTTCCGTGGACAGTATGTAATTGAACTTCCGAGGGAGCAAGCTGTCCGAGATCTGGTCCTGTGCAATGAGATAGGAATAATTAATGATATTGCAATGAGGTATCCTCTCGGAAACAGCGATCACAGTATGGTTGAATTCAAAATGCAAATGGAGCGTGAGAAGGTAAAATTCAATACCAGTGTCTTGTGCTTCAACAAAGGTGACTACAAATGAATGAGGGAGGCGTTGGCTAAGGTAGACTTGGAGCAAAAACTTTATGGTTGGAGAATTGAAGAACAGTGGAGTACTTTCAAAGCGATCTTTCATAGTGCTCAGTAAACTTATATACCCGTGATAAGGAAGGACTGTAGAAAAAGAGATAATCGGCCATGGGTATCTAAGGACATGAGGGAGGGTATCAAATTGAAAGAAAATGCATACAAAGTGGCAAAGAGTATTGGGAAATTAGAGGATTGGGAAATCTTTAACGGTTAACAGAAAGCCATGAAAAAAGCTATAAAGAAAACTAATATGGATTATGAGAGTAAACGAGCTCAGAATATAAAAACGGATCGCAAACATTTTCACAAATGTACAAAACGAAAAAGAGCAGCTCAAGAAAACATTGGTTCTTTATAGGATGAGAAGGGGGATTGTGATAACTGGAAATGAGAAAATGGCTGAGGCATTGAACAGGTATTTTGTGTCGGTCTTCACAGTGGAAGACACAAATAACATGCCGAAAATTGATGACAGGAAGTCTCTGGCAAGTGAGGACCGAGAAACTACCATTATCACGAAAGAGGTAGTGTTGGACACGTTAATGGGGCTAATTGTAGAAAAGTCTCCTGGTCCTGATGGAATGCATGCCAGGGTAATAAAGGAAATGGCGGCAGAAATAGCAAATGCACCAATTTACCAAAATGCGCTGGACTCTGGGGTTGTTCCCGCAGATTGGAAAACAGCAAAACTGACGCCACTCTTTCAAGAAGAAGGTAGACAAAAGGCATGTAACTATAGGCCGGTTAGCTTAACGTCTGCAGTAGGGAAAATGCTTGAATCTATCACCAAGGAAGAAATAGCGAGACAGCTGGATATAAATTGTCCCATTGGTAAGACGCAGCATGGGTTCATGAAGGGAAGGTTATATTTTACTGAATGACTGAGCGAGTAATGCAGACTGAGTGAGGAGTGAGGCCGACTGACGAACTGGCCGAGTGAAGCTTACTGGGTGGCGCGGTGGCAAAGTGTTCAGCACTGCTGCATCACAGAGGCAGGGACCCGGGATCGAATCCCGGCTTGGGTCACAGTCTGTGTGGAGTTTGCACGTTCTCCTCGTGTCTGTGTGGATTTTCTCGGAGTGCTCCTGTTTCCTCTCACATTCTGAGAGACGTGCTGATTCGGTGCATTGACCCCAACAGGCGCCGGATTGCGGCGACTCGGGGAATTTCACAGTAACTTCATTGCAGTGTTAATGTGACTTGTGACTAAAAAACAAATAAACAAATGACCAAGCAAGCCAGTGTGGCTGAATGACCAACCAAATGAGTGAGGTTGAATGCTGAGACCGATACATATACCAAGTGAGCGAGGGCGACTGACTGACCGAGCAAGTGAGGCCGACTTTCCGATCGATTGAATAAGGCAGACAGGCCAAAAGATAAATGAAGACTGACCAAGCTATTGAGGCTAACTGAGCAAGCAAGGCCGCCTGACCGACTGAGTGAATAAGTCAGAATGACAAAGCAAGTGAGGCCGATCTCCCTCGGCAGTTATATGAGAACAGCTGTTATAAAAATGCAATGTGCATCGTTATCGAGCACGATATCAAAAAAAACAGGAACATGGACCCCAGGCAATAATATCAAGCTCAATAACGCAATTAATTGCTAAAACATACTCATGTACCTTATCAATAATGCACGCTGTAGCAATATCCTGAAAGTTTATTCAACTCTGTGTGCTTAGACAGATTTACATATCCTGATAACTATAATTTCATTTTGCGACTTAGAATTTCGTTTCTCGATTGGAACACAGATTTCTTCTTCTGTATATTGGCTATCAAGCTGCTTCGAAATTCAATGCAACAAAAGAAAATTAATGGAGTGTTAACAGGTCGAATGTAAAATGATAGATAATCTCATACAGCCTGCACGTGTTACACTGTCCAATGTTACAATTAATTGTGAATTAATCATCGAATTTGTTGTCACAGGGATACATCAAATAACAGAATCTATGTCTGAAAGAGACCATCACCCTCCACCAACTTCAGCCTTCTGAGTTATGAAGGCACACATCAGTGGGTTCTTGCTTATGGATTCTGGGCTCACAAGAAAGCTATAACCATTATGTTTTTTGTTATTGTGCTCTTGCTGTGTACAACTTTAATTCCGTTATCCATCTTTGTTTGTTTCAATGCAAAAAAATACCACGAGTTGTGAAAACTCTTGTTCTGTTTGCTGCATATGGAAAATAACCAAAGCCTCTTATCTTTCCTGGTCCCGATTTTACTGGCGGAATTTCCATGTAGAATTAGATCACTGCAAATTGATGGTTTGTGGAAAACACACGACCACATACAAAAGATGAATTCAGAAATGAAAAACCGCTTTCTTTAATGGGTACGTGTTGCGGGTTGGGGGGAGGGGTAGGGGGTGGTGGCTGGAATCACAGTTGTTCAAATTAAACCCGCTCTCTGCCCCTCTTACTTGTCACACAGTTCACCGTGAGGAAATGGAATGTACGAACTGATTAACACTTGAATTGGTTGTCACACCCGAATCAAACAACTGCATCCTTTAGGCAATTCAGCTGGTCAATGGCAGGCTATCATAATCCCAAAGGGAAACTTGAATCAGCTACCATAAAAGGTGTGCACTCTGTATGAAACGTGATTCATAGAAAATCGCAATAAATAGATCTTAAAACAATTATGATGATGGTTTGATTTGATTTGATTTGATTTATTGCTCACATCTATTATCATCCACTGAAAAAATATTGTTTCTTGAGCTATAAACACAAAACGTGCAGCTCATAGGGAAGGAAATGAGAGAGTGCAGAGTGTAGAGTTGCAGTCATAGCTAGGATGCAGAGAAAGATCAACTAAATGCAAGGTAAGTCCATTCCAAAGTCTGACGGCAGCAGGGAAGAAGCTGTCCTTGAGTCGATTAGAATGCGACCTCAGACTGTTGTATCTTTTTCCCGACGGAATAACGTGGAAGAGAGAATGGCCGGGGTGCTTGGGGTCCTTAATTATGTTGGCTAATTTGCCGAGGCAACGGGAAGGGTAGACAGAGTCAATGGATGTGAGACTGCGTGATGGATTGGGTTACATTGACCACCTTTTGTACTTCCTCGCGGTCTTGGGCAGAGCAGGAGCCAGACCAAGCTGTGATACAAGCAGAAAGAATGTTTTTTATGCTGCATCTGTAAATGATGGTGAGAGTCGTGGCTGATATGCCAAATTTCCATCATCTTCAGACAAAACAGAGGCGTTGGTGGGCATTCTTAACTATAGTTTCGGCATGGGGAGACCAGGATAGGTTATTGGTGTTCTGGACACTAAAAACATGAAGCTCTCGACCCTTTCTACTTCGTCCCCGTTGATGTAGACAGGGGCATGTTCTCCTTTACACTTCCTAACGTCGATGACAATCTGTTGTATATTAAAGGTCACAGGTTAATAGAAAAGTAAAACTTATAACACTTAAAACACTAAACACCTTTAGCCAGTTGACATAATGTTCTAAACGTTTCCTGAAGGCTTTTGATTATTTAAGCTCAGACCTTAAATCCTCTTGATGGCCTATTAGTGGGGTAGCCGAGTTGACCAGTCCTGTCAGGAAATCTCAGACCATAGAACATTCACGAAGCCAGTGTTTCTGGAACAATGACCTAACTTTATTTAAGCAGCAGCTGCCAAGTGATCATCAAAGGTTCGAGTCAGCTCTCAAATGGAGAAGCCGGACCACCCTGAATAGATCTGATGTTTACAATTCAAAACAGATTAAAAATAGTTTTCTCATCAATCATTCCTGCCTTATATGAGCTTAACAACAATCATTTTACGAGATACGTATCAACAATAATCCCTGACATGCACTTCAGCCAATTCTAGTTTCCCATCCAGCATAATGAGGTCTTATTCGTCCATGAAATCCGGTTAGAAAAATAGGGTGGGAATCGTCGGAGATTTTAACTTTCCCAGCATGAATGGGACAGCCAAAGTATTCGAGGTTTGGATGGAGTGAAATTTGTTGAGTGCATTCAGGAGGAATTTCTCATTCGGTTTGTGGTGACAGAAGTGTTCGTGAGGGATCTCTTTGGGACCAGTGACCATAATTCTATTATTTTTAAGAGAGCGATGGAGAATGATGGGTCTGGCCCAGAAGTTAAAATTCTAAATTAAGGCAAGGCCAATTTTGATGGTATCAGGCAGGAACATTCAAAAGTTAATTGAGGAGTCTGTGGGAAGGCAAAGGGACGACTGGTAAGTGGCACGCTTTCAAAAGTGTGTTAATCAGGGTTCAGGACAAACACATTCCTCTTAGAGTGAAGGGCAAGGCTGGCAGAAGGAGGGAGCCCTGGATGACTCGGGATATTGAGGCCCTCGTCAAGAAGAAGAAAGAGGCACATGACATGCATATGCAGTTGGAATCAAATGAATCCCTTGAAGAGCATAGGGGGTGTAGGTGGACAGTTAAGAGAGAAATCAGGAGGGCAAAAATGGGACACGAAATTGTTTTGGCAGATAAGGCAAAGGAGAATCCAAAGAGCATCTACAAATATATAAACGGCAAAAGAGTAACAAGTGGGAGAGTAGGGCCTCTTAAGGATCAACAATGTCATCTATGTGCGGATCCACAAGAGACGGGTGAGATCCTAAATGAAGAATTCTCATCAGTATTTGCTGTTGAGAAAAGCATGGATGCCAGGGAACTTGGGGAAATAAATAGTGATGTCTTGAGGAGTGTGCATGTTACAGCGAAGGAGGTGCTGGAAGTCTTAAAGCGACCAAGGTAGTTAAATCCCCGGGACCTGATGAAGTGTATCCCAGGACATTTTGCGAGGCTAGGGAGGAAATTGCGGGTCCCCGAGCCGAGATATTTGAATCATCGATAGTCACGGGTGAGGTGCCTGAAGATTGAAGAGTGGCAATTGTTGTACCTTTGTTCAAAAAGGGCTACAGGGAAAAGCGTTGGGAACTACAGGCCAGCGAGCTCAGATCTGTGGTCGGTAAATTGTTGGAAGGTATTTTGAGAGATAGGATCTACAGGCATTTAAAGATGCAAGTACTGATTCGGGACAGTCGGCATGGCTTTGTGAGTGGAAAATCACGTCTCACAAATTTCATTGAATTTTTTGAAGGGGTAGCCACGAAGGTCGATGAGGGCAGTGCAGCTGATGTTGTCAATATGGATTTTAGTAAGGCATTTGACAGGGTACCGCATGTTAGAATGTTGCATGAGGTTGAATCTCACGGGATCCAGGGTGAGGTATCTGAATGGATACCAAATTGGCTTTTTGACAGAAGCCAGAGGGTGGTTGTAGAGAGTTGTTTTTCAAACTGGAGGCCTGTGTCCAGCGGTGTGCCTCAGGGATCAGTGCTGGGTCCACTGTTATTTGTCAGTTATATTAATGATTTGGATGAGAATATAGGGGGCATAGTTAGTAAGTTTGCAGATTGCACTAAATTGGTGGCATCGTGGAAGTGAAGAAAGTTATCTTCAATTGCAACGGGATCTTGATCAATTGGGCCAGTGGGCTGAGGAATGGTAGATGGAGTTTAATTAAGACAAATACGAGGTGCTGCATTTTGGTAGATTGAACGAGGGCAGGACTTACTCAGTTAATTTTAGGGCGTCGGGGAGCGTTACAGAACAAAGAGACCTAGGGGTACATGTTCATAGCTCCTTGAATGTGGAGTCACAGGTGGACAGAATGGTGAAGACGGCATTCGGCATGCTTGGTTTCATCGGTCAGAACATTGAATACAGTAGAACATAGAACATAGAACAGTACAGCACAGAACAGGCCCTTCGGCCCACGATGTTGTGCCGACCTTCATCTGAAACCAAGATCAAGCTATCCCACTCCCTACCATCCTGGTGTGCTCCATGTGCCTATCCAATAACCGCTTAAATGTTCCTAAAGTGTCTGACTCCACTATCACTGCAGGCAGTCCATTCCACACCCCAACCACTCTCTGCGTGAAGAACCTACCTCTGATATCCTTCCTATATCTCCCACCATGAACCCTATCGTTATGCCCCCTTGTAATAGCTCCATCCACCCGAGGAAATAGTCTTTGAACGTTCACTCGATCTATCCCCTTCATCATTTTATAAACCTCTATTAAGTCTCCCCTCAATCTCCTCCGCTCCAGAGAGAACAGCCCCAGCTCCCTCAACCTTTCCTCATAAGACCGACACTCCAAACCAGGCAACATCCTGGTAAATCTCCTCTGCACTCTTTCCAGCGCTTCCACATCCTTCTTATAGTGAGGTGACCAGAACTGCACGCAATATTCCAAATGCGGTCTCATCAAGGTCCTGTACAGTCGCAGCATAACCCCACGGCTCTTAAACTCCAACCCCCTGTTAATAAAAGCTAACACACTATATGCCTTCTTCACAGCTCTATCCACTTGAGTGGCAACCTTTCGAGATCTGTGGATATGGACCCCAAGATCTCTCTGTTCCTCCACAGTCTTCAGAACCCTACCGTTGACCCTGTAATCCACATTTAAATTTGTCCTACCGAAATGAATCACCTCACATTTATCAGGGTTAAACTCCATTTGCCATTTTTCAGCCCAGCTTTGCATCCTATCTATGTCTCTTTGCAGCCTACAACACCCCTCCACCTCATCCACTACTCCACCAATCTTGGTGTCATCAGCAAATTTACTGATCCACCCTTCAGCCCCCTCCTCTAGGTCATTAATAAAAATCACAAAGAGCAGAGGACCAAGCACCGATCCCTGCGGCACTCCGCTAGCAACCTGCCTCCAGTCCGAAAATTTTCCATCCACCACCACCCTCTGTCTTCGATCAGATAGCCAGTTACCTATCCAATCGGCCAACTTTCCCTCTATCCCACACCTCCTTACTTTCATCATAAGCCGACCATGGGGGACCTTATCAAACGCCTTACTAAAATCCATGTATATGACATCAACCGCCCTACCTTTATCAACACACCTAGTTACCTCCTCAAAAAATTCTATCAAATTTGTGAGGCACGACTTGCCCTTCACAAATCCGTGCTGACTATCCCGGATTAATCCGCATCTTTCTAAATGGTCGTAAATCCCATCCCTAAGGACCTTTTCCATCAATTTACCAACCGCCGAAGTAAGACTAACCGGTCTATAATTACCAGGGTCATTTCTATTCCCTTTCTTAAACAGAGGAACAACATTTGCCACTCTCCAGTCCTCTGGCACCATCCCCGTGGACAGTGAGGACCCAAAGATCAAAGCCAAAGGCTCTGCAATCTCATCCCTCGCCTCCCAAAGAATCCTAGGATACATTTCATCAGGCCCAGGGGACTTATCGACCTTCAGTTTATTCAAAACTGCCAATATATCCTCCCTCCGAACATCTATTTCCTCCAGCCTATTAGCCTGTAACACCTTCTCTTCCTGAAAAAGATGGCCCCTCTCCTTGGTGAACACTGAAGAAAACTATTCATTCATCACCTCGCCTATCTCTACTGATTCCATACACAAGTTCCCACCACTGTCCTTGACCGGCCCTAACCTCACCCTGGTCATTCTTTTATTCCTCACATAAGAGTAAAAAGCCTTGGGGTTTTTCTTGATCCGACCCGCCAAGGACTTCTCATGTCCCCTCCTAGCTCTCCTCAGCCCCTTTTTCAGCTCATTCCTTGCTAACTTGTAACCCTCAATCGAGCCATCTGAACCTTGTTTCCTCATCCCTCCATAAGCTTCCCTCTTCCTTTTCACAAGACATTCCACCTCTTTCGTGAACCACGGTTCCCTCACTCGGCCATTTCCTCCCTGCCTGACAGGGACATACCTATCAAGGACACCCAGTATTTGTTCCTTGAAAAAATTCCACTTTTCATCAGTGCTTTTCCCTGACAGTTTCTGTTCCCATCTTATGCCCCCTAATAGTAGTTGGAATGTCTTGTTGAAGTTGGACAAGGTATTGGTCAGGCCACACTTGGAATACTGTGTGCAATTCTGGTGACCCTATTATAGAAATGATATTATTAAACTAGGAAGAGTGCAACAAAGATTTACCAGGATACTACCGGGGCTTGATTGATTGAGTTATAAGGAGAGGCTGGATCGGCTGGGACTTTTTTCTCCGGAGCGTCGGAGGCTGAGGGCTGATCGTATACAGGTCTATGAAATAATGAGGGGCACAGATCAGCTTGATGATCAATATATTTCACCAAAGGCAGGGGAGCCTAAAACGAGAGGGCATAGGTTTAAAATGAGATGGGCGAGACACAAAATTGTTCAGAAGGGAATTTTTTTCACACAGAGGGTGGTAGGTGTCTGGAGCAAGCTGCCAGAGGAAGTAGTAGAGGCGGGTACAATGTTGTCTTTTAAAAAGCATTTAGATAGTTACATGGGTACGATGGGTATAGAGGGATATGGGCCAAATGCGGGCAATTGGGATTAGCTTAGGGGTTTAAAAAAATGAGCGGCATGGACAAGTTGGGCGGAAGAGCCTGTTTCAATGCTGTCAACCTCTATAACTCTATGACTAATACTGGGAAGGGGGTGCGGGGATAATATAGCCAGAGTGTGGATGTTTGCTCATGAAGACTGCTCAGATGGATGGGATATAAACGGTGGTGGGGGGTGCTGTTTAGATGGACAGCGTTTGGACAATCTGGATTTCCAAAGGGAGAATGGTTACATGTCAGTGGGACTTTTCTGAAGGATGAAGTTCTCGGAGTACATGGTGGGGATGGCGAAAACCTGCATGACTTAAATGGGATTTTAAGATGTCGAGCGGTTTCCTCATGGTCAGTGTTCATTTACACGGAGGATCACGAAGATATAGAAGTCATGAGTATTCAGCAAAAAGTTATAGATGAAGCGTGTTATTGCAGCAGACTGGAGCGATGGAGATAATGAATTTGTCTGCAGAAAGAAAAAACTGCTGGTATTGTGTGGGGATCTATTAAAAAGGCGCTGTTCAAGGCACATTGAATAAGAACGAAGACCAACATTTCGGGAACCACACGCAGGCAGTTATATTTGGTTGTCAGCAAGTAACTTGGAAGTGGAATAATTATTTCGATGGGGTTTTTAGCATCTTCTCCTAATTGCGGGCACCCACACGTTTTCCAGTATTCGGGACATATGATTATTATGGGGACATTATTTTGTTGGCTGCAGTTGACGTTATTTTTTTCTGGAGGCATTATCTGGTGATAGAGAAATACATAATTGTTTGGAGATGCATATTTATTTCGAGGGCTGAAGTGGGCTCCATCATTTTCTGTGCGCTATGTAACTTCCAATATTTACTCCCAGGCACATCACAGGCAAACTTTAGGCATTTGGGCCTTTATTTATGAGAACATAAATGAGTGACTGGTGATCATTTTCAAACATATAAGATCCCGAGGCAGCTTCACAGGGTGAATAGTGGAATCCGTTTTCTACTTGTGCAAGAAAATCGGGCCAGTGTGGCACTGTTCAACTTGGAGATGGGAAATTTTCTTTTCTCTGTTCTCGGAGAATGGTGGTGGCTGGGCCAGTGAATATCATTGAGTTAATATAGTTAAATAGTTAATTGCCTAACACGGGACTCAAAAGGTTATAGGGGATGGGCAGAATGTCGATTTGGACACAAACAGATCAGTCATGATCTTATGGACTAATGGATCCGGCCTGAGTGATCTACTCCTCATCTCAATTGCCATGTTTTGACAGAGAAATGCTGTTGCTTTTTTATGTCAATTTCCCTGTCGTCATCGAATCAAAATAAAAATGTGGGTTTTATTTTGAAATCACGACCTGCAATTCTATGAATGTCCGTTCGCGTTCATTTATTTCCCATCCCTATTTGCTCTTGACATATGTCTCGTGCTTGGCCTTTTCAGAGAGTACTTAAGAGTCAACAAGGTTGCTGAGCTTGTGAAGTCAAGTGCGACGGACAAGGTAAGATTTCTGCCTGTAACTGTTGTCAAGGGTTATTGTCAATTGACAGTGATTCATGGACATCATTGGTGTTTATTGCCTGATATTTATTCCATTCACTTTTCAACTTCTGCCGTGTTGGGATTTGAATCCTGTTTCCTTCTTGAGATATGGCCTGGTTTTCTGTCATGACTAGTCAAGCGATAATACCACAATGCCACCCACTTCCCCACATTCGTGAGCTAAAATCTGTCTGATCCCGGGACAAATATAAAATTTGACATGATTATATTTGCCCAATATATATGGTACCAATAATGTTGCAAGCAGTTAATGTGAAATGTGAATGATCGCGTGAATGTAGAGTGACATTACTGCAGAGAGAATGCTTTTGTTTTTGGTCAGTTTAGACGTTAAAGTGTACATGTGACGTGTACCCCAGTGTCTCCAGCAACTCAGCTGAAGCTTTTGAAGTAGGGTGCTGGCTGTTGCGATTTTCTTGTCTGTTTGCGAAGGACGCTCTAACTCTGCTCAGGTTCACCTCTCCATCTTTTTCTCCTACATCTCTGGCTGCCGCCATGTTGGTTAGCACAACCGTGCCAAGATATTTTAATGCAAAAGGCGAAAGTAAGAAGCGAATCTTTCAGAATCAAGAAGAAACTGAACTGCGGAGCTACGAGAATGTGGATAATCAAGAAAAATAAATAAGATGCAGTGTCAGTTCAAAAGGTTGAGAAGGTACGCTTGTGGGGACTGATCCCTCTCTTCTGTTTCCACATGGCGCATGAGTGATAGAGGCTCTTCCCAACCGCAAGTGGTTGTGGAAAACTTGACCAGTATTGCGCCATTAATCACTGGGTCAATTTACTCAATGTTTTTCTCCTATTTAATACCCTGTTATTTTCTGTTGAAAAATAAAGAAATTGATATCACCACAGCACTAAAATATCCCATTCATAGTATTGCCTTTCCAGTGGTGCCCCCCTGCATAGTTCAATTGCAAGGGGTTTGCAAGTTCAATTACACTAATGCGAATGGTTGTCTGAACTTAATTGGCTGCTTGGTTGGTTTCAAGGACAGAAAAAAACAACGACTTGGGATCTCTATTGCAGCGCCACAAGCTTCAGAGGTGCGTGTGACATCGCAGTCTTGTGAATCCTGGGCAGAGAGCAGCAAGAAGTTTAACAACACCAGGTTAAAGTCCAACAGGTTTATTTGGTAGCAAAAGCCACACAAGCTTTCAGCGCTCCAAGCCCCTTCTTCAGTTGAGTGGGAATTCTGTTCACAAACAGGGCATATAAAGACACAGTCTCAATTTACATGAATAGTGGTTGGAATGCGAATACTTACAGCTAATCAAGTCTTTAAGAAACAAAACAACGTGAGTGGAGAGAGCATCAAGACAGGCTAAAAAGATGTGTATTGTCTCCAGGCAAGACAGCCAGTGAAATTCTGCAGGTCCAGGCAACTATGGGGGTTACAGATAGTGTGACATGAATCCAATATCCCGGTTGAGGCTGTCCTCGTGTGTGCGGAACTTGGCGATCAGTTTCTACTCAGCGACTCTGCGCCATCGTGTGTCGCGAAGGCCACCTTGGAGAATGCTTACCCGAATATCAGAGGCCGAATGCCCGTGACCGCTGACGTGCTCCCCAACAGGAAGAGAACAGTCTTGCCTGGTGATTGTCGAGCGGTGTTCATTCATCCGTTGTCGCAGCGTCTGCATAGGTTCCCCAATGTACCATGCCTCGGGACCCTTTCCTGCAGCGTATCAGGTAGACAACGTTGGCCAAGTTGCAAGAGTATGTACCGTGTAACTGGTGGATGGTGGATGGTGTTCTCACGTGAGAACACCATCCACCAGGTACACGGTACATACTCTTGCAACTTGGCCAACGTTGTCTACCTGAAACGCTGCAGGAAAGGGTGTCCCGAGGCCTGGTACATTGGGGAAACTATGCAGACGGTGCGACAAGGGATGAATGAACACCGCTCGACAATCACCAGGCAAGACTGTTCTCTTCCTGTTGGGGAGCACTTCAGCGGTCACGGGCATTCGGCCCCTGATATTCGGGTAAGCGTTCTCCAAGGCGGCCTTCACGACACACGACGGCGCAGAGTCGCTGAGCAGAAACTGATAGCCAAGTCCCGCACACACGAGGACGGACACAACCGGGATATTGGGTTCATGTCACACTATCTGTAACCCCCACAGTTGCTTGGACCTGCAGAGTTTCACTGGCTCTCCTGTCTGGAGACAATACACATCTTTTTAGCCTGTCTTGATGCTCTCTCCACTCACGTTGTTTTGTTTCTTAAAGACTTGATGAGCTGTAAGTATTCGCATTCCAACCATTATTCATGTAAATTGAGTCTGTGTCTTTATATGCCCTGTTTGTGAACAGAATTCCCACTCACCTGAAGAAGGGGCTTGGAGCTCGGAAAGCTTGTGTGGCTTTTGCTACCAAATAAACCTGTTGGACTTTAACATGGTGTTGTTAAACTTCTTACTGTGTTTACCCCAGTCAAACGCCGGCATCTCCACATCAAAGACCAGCAGCCAACTTTTCAAGAAATATGGCTTTACGAACCCTGCGCTCACACTGTTAATTATGCACACATTGAGCCATAAAACAGGGACTCACTGGAAAGCTGGAACTCTTACCCTGGCCTGCAAAACGTTCTGTTAACTATTACTGCCCTCAGGGACAGTGTGTCCACTCCAAGGATTTTGGGTGAGCGGAAAGACATTTCGAACCAAAGATTTTTTTAAAAATTTTCATGCTGGAATCTAATGAATGGATTCGCTGGGAGGTTTGCCTTCAAAACACAAGTTATCTGCGGTTGAATTACAGATGTGAATGTATTGAAGTCCGCACGGTTTTCTGTAATGTCTGGGAGTAAATTAAAGACTTGAGTCTAGTCGCGGGCTTTTGTTGTTGGAGACATATTGCAAAATAGGTTACTGGGTCTATTTGAATGCTGGAATATGATTGTAGGCCTTCAATGGTTCACGTGATCCATTTCATACGTATCTAACATCACAAATATCTGAACGTCTTTCTGATTTCATCATACCGGTAAAGTTCTGTTATTTCAGAATTGCACTGACATTGATTTGACAAACACCAAGTCAAAACTTTTAACATCGCCATCAGAATCGAGATAATATCGTCATAAATCATGTTTTGGGTTCCTTTGTACTTTTGTTTGCGGATTCAACTTAAAAAAACAGTGCTCCATTTAGCTCCACTGTCATAGAGTCATAGTCATAGAGGTTTACAGCATGGAAACAGGCCCTTCGGCCCAACTTGTCCATACTTCCCATTTTTTTAAACCCTAAGCTAATTCCAATTGCCCGGATTTTGACCCATTTCCCTCTATGCCTATCGTACCCATGTAACTATCTAAATGCTTTTTAAAATACAAAACTGTACTCGCATCTACTACTACCTCTGGCAGCTTGCTCCAGACACCTACCACCCTCTGCATGCACAGAATTGCCCCTCTGGACACTGTTGTGTCTCTCGCCTCTCACCCTAAAACTATGCATTCTAATTTCCCCTACCTTTGGGAAAATATATTGACTATCCAGCTGATCTGTGCCCCTCATTATTTTATAGACCTCTATAAGATCACCCATCAGCCTCCTATGCTCCAGAGAAAAAAAGTCCCAGTCTATCCAGCCTCTCCTTATAACTCAATCCATCAAGTCCCGGTGGCATCCTCGTAAATCTTTTCTGCACGCTTTCTATTTTAATAATATCCTTTCTAGTTACATTTTTGTTGCTTTGAGGGATAGTTCAATATTCAAGCCCACTTTCCAAGCTTACAGGAGTCCAATTTTCATTTTGATTTATCGGAATCAAATCTCTTTCTTGTGAGTTAACAGCCCGCATCTTTTGTTGTAAACGGTTTTGCAGTTGTTTGAAGGATATTAAGATGCTTGCTTGTTTCACACAAAGTGGTTCGTATTCTTCCTTTGTGCTTTAGTTTTTGTGTTTTTCTCGCTTCTTGCAGTCCCTTTTCAAATGAGTTATTTTAAATTCGTTTTTTAGCCATGTCCATCACTTCTTCTGGAATTCCATAGCTCTTTTTAGCACTGTACATTTTTTGCACAATAAATGAATAAATTCAATACAGTTCGTAATGCGTTATGAATGGTCTTTAGTTAACTGTTCACTCGTCGTTATGTCCTTTAAATCTGTTTGAGTATCACTAAAGATCACGTTTAAACCAATATCTCTGGTCATTGCCAAGAAAAGATCAATCTGCAAATTCAGTGATTTTACATGACAAGTCTTAATTTCGAAGTTTGCAGGTACTTCAGTTATTTTTCATTATGAATTGTTATCTTAGATGCATAGATGCAGCAGTAATAAAACTTGGATCTGTATTTCTTCAAGTGGTCGACAAAGACGTTTCATTCATTGGAATGAATTTAAAAATGTGAAATTCCGTAGCATCCATCATCTCATTCAAGTTCCTTTCCTGACAACGATGCATGCAGCTCACCAGTCTTCCTTTTAACCAGATTCTTCAATTTTAAGTTGACTATTTAAATCATAGAATCCCTACAGTGCAGAAGGAGGCCACTCGGCCCATCGAGTCCGCACCGACAACAATCCAACCCAGGCCACATCCCCGTCCTCCCACACATTTGGCCCACTATTCCCTCTCACCTCCACACCTTGGGACCCTAAGGGGCAATTTAGCATGGCCAATCAACCTAACCGCACATCGTTAGAGTGTGGGAGGAAACCCAAACACCAGGAGGAAACCCACGCAGATACGGGGGAGAATGTGCAAACTCCACACAGACAGTGACCCGAGCCTGGAATCGAACCCAGGTCACTGGAGCTGTGCGGCAATCGTGCTAACCACTGTGCCACCGTGCCGCCTCAATTTAGTTGTTTAGCAACGTCTTGACATGAAATAAAGAATGCTGTCACATCCTTTGCATACTTAATTCGAATAACTTGTACAAACATAACCATTTCCACACTAAATTCCCATCCAGAACTACTTCCTTCCTCAGCATTTTCTCGTGCCTCTGCTATAATCATCGGTTGTTCAGCTGAAACTTTCCATCTCTCTCCCTCTTCATTTCTCGCTCTCTTTCTTCCTTTTCAAACTTTGCCCTTTCTAATTCATGGTTTCATCGCAATTTCCCTTTGAAAAGCTGCACTTGGCCTTCTTTCATTTTCCTGAATTTCAAGTTTCTAAATTTTCTTTTGGGAATCGCTCTCGGCCTGAAATGCCGGTGCTTGCTTGTGGAGCGCCGGACATGAGGGTGGGACGTCCCAGAATTCCCGGCGCATGAGCATTTGCGCTCAAAGCGCACTTTTCAAGAACCTGCGCTGTGGGTGCTGATGGGCCATCGTTGCTTTGAGGCAGCACAGTATAACTGAACGAGACAGCGCGAACGTGGTCTGCTTCCCGGGATATTACTTCAGGTATTACGGGAAAAGAAATATACCTATTTTCCTGATCTACAACCAGAGAGCAGCGAAGCAGGAGATCTCTGTGCGAAGAGTTTTGAGCTTGGGATGTTTGAAAACATGTTATCTTAAGTGCTGAATTTTACCTTAATCCTTTCAAACCTCAGTAGTAATGAAAATTAATTCATTCTAAGTTCCCTTGTGTGACCTTACGAGACTCAGTAACGAAATCCATAAGGAATCTAATAATGTAGTTTATGTTCATTCTTACAAACCTAAATTAAGAAATGCCGAAATAATTTAATCAGGTAGTTTATGTTGATGCTGACACATATAAGTAATGATTTTAAAAGCCTTAGGGAAGGTTAATGCCTTAGTTGATGTATTCAAGCCTCCTGTAAGCTGATGTGAATTATCTCCCTGATAGTTATTTAGAATCCTGTCCAGATGGGAAAATGCTCACTGCTGTTGTAGACTTTAAAACTAGAGTCATGCCCCACAAGTGTTGAGAACTCCCGCTATTAGCAATGAGTTTGACAATCTGGGCGGCACGGTAGCACAGTGGTTAGCAGTGCTGCGTCACAGCTCCAGGGATCTGGGTTAGATTCCCGGCTTGGGTCACTGTCTGTGTGGAGTTTGCACGTTCTCCCCGTGTCTGCGTGGGTTTCCTCCGGGTGCTCCGGTTTCCTCGCACAGTCCAAAGATGTGCGGGTTAGGTTGATTGGCCATGCTAAAATTGCCCATTAGTGTCCTAAGATGCGTAGGTTAGAGGGATTAGTGGGTGAAATATGTCGGGATTTGGGGGTAGGGCCTGGGTGGGATTGTGGTCGGTGCAGACTTGGTGGGCCGAATGGCCTCATTCTGCACTGTAGGGTTTCAATGATTCTATTCTATGATTCTTTCTATGATTCTAATCACGAGGAGTCGTTTGCGGCTTCAGTGTAGGTGCCGATATCATGACCGACGAGTCAGGCTCCATCTTGGCCCGACGAGAAGGCAAATCAATTAACCACCCGTTAGAATGTACAGGCAAAGGACATCATATGAAATGATATCAGGGGAGATGTGTGCCAGGAGACTGCCCTTCAGCAAGGAAGCAATGGGATGCCTTTTTGAAATGTTGACTGATGACCAGAAACCCAACTCTAACTGCCACACTGCCTAAACAGTGGAGATTAAATTCACAACAGCAGTGAGGATTTTCCCATCTGTGTCCTTTCAACATGGCATCAGTGACATTTCTAACATTTCACAAAATGACAAAGATTCTAGTATTGTGTTTTGTTATGCACAACTTTGTCCTCGAGCATGGACTGAACATTCATCCAGAACTTCAATTGCCTTCGGAGATGGAGGAGCTGGATGAAGGCAATATGGAGCCTGATGGAGAAGCCGGAGCTACAGGTGACGCAAGGGCAATTCGAGATCGCCTGGCACTATTGCTTTTGGACAATGAACCTTTAAAATGTTTATTTCGTATGTCCAAACAATCCCCTTCACTCCCTTGCATCCATTCCTCCCACCATTCCCCTGACCACCTTGTCTACAGAAAGGAAGAAACCGTTATGTTAAAGAAGAAAAACAATATTGTCCATGGTGTTAAAGTTATAAAAGATAGTTTAATGCATTTCTTTTAAGTTGAGGTCGTTACGTTCAGTTAAATATCAGCATGAATAAAGTTCTTTAATTATAAAATTATTTTTGTCATTTGTTTAATAATTTTTCTGTTAATCATGACAACATTGTACAAATTATTTATTCAAATATCAAAATGCAGCATTCAAATATGAGGATACTAACTGAGCAATTGAAATAAACGAGGCGGAAATATCAACCATTCACCAATTGGAGTAAACAACTCAAAATGGAATATTCATAAGAGGTGAGGAATGTTGAGGTACAGGGAGCAGTGTTGGAAGGAGAGGAGTGGGACCCTAATTCTTCCTGCGTCTTCCCCAGGCCGTTTGCCGTCCACATCGCGTATCCCCCTGTATCCCTGATGGAGCCGGGTCCTGCCCAGCGGCAACTGTCTCTGAATAGGGTGGCTCCTGCTCAGAGGGTGCAGCAGCAGGTGTCACCACTTCATTTATTATCTGCAGACGGAACTCATTTTCCTGTTTCAGTCG